>NW_017101156.1:0-1035 GCF_001263275.1 Habropoda laboriosa
TCGCGACAAACCGCGTTTTGCAGTACTACAAACGACTGTTTTCTCTTTATTTTCCATGTTTCGGCACGTAAAACGAGTTCTAATGAATATACACTGTAATACTGCTGTTTTCCCGCGACAAACCACGTTTTGCAGTTCTGCAGACGACTGTTTTCTCTTTATTTTCCAGGTTTCGCCACGTAAATCGTGTTTTAACGAATATAAACTGTAATACTGCTGTTTTCTCGCTACAAAGACGTTTTGAAGTACTGCAATCGAGTGTTTTCTTTTTATTTTGTATGTTTCGCCACTTAGAACGTGTTTTAACGATTATCAACTGAAATTATGCTGTTTCCTCTCTACAAAGACGTTTTGAAGTACTGCAATCGAGTGTTTTCTTTTTATTTTGTATGTTTCGCCACGTGAAACGTATTCTAACGAATATAAACTGAAATACTGCTGAATTCCCGCGACTGCGCACGTTTTCCAGTGCTACAAACGCCTTTTTTCTCTTTATTTTCCATGTTTCGCCACGTAAATCGTGTTTTAACGAATATAAACTGTAATACTGCTGTTTTCTCGCTACAAAGATGATTTGCAGTACTGCAATCGAGTGTTTTCTTTTTATTTTGAATGTTTCGCCACGTAAAACGTGTTCTATCGAATATAAACTGTACTAATGCTGTTTTCCCGCGGCAAACCATGTTTTGCAGTACTGCAATCGAGTGTTTTCTTTTTATTTTGAATGTTTCGCCACGTAAAACGTGTTCTAATGAATATAAACTGTAATACTGCTTTTTTCCCGCGACAACCCGCGTTTTGCAGATCTACAAACGTCCGTTTTCTCTTTATTTTCCATGTTTCGCCCAGTAAAACGAGTACTAAGGAATATTAACTGAAATACTGCTGCATTCTCGCGACAAACCACGTTTTGCTGTACTACAAACGACAGATTTCTCTTTATTTTCCATGTTTCGCCACGTAAAACGAGTGTTAACGAATATAAACTGTAATACTGCTGTTTTCCCGCGACAAACCACGTTTTGCAGTTCTGCA
>NW_017101157.1:0-551 GCF_001263275.1 Habropoda laboriosa
ACATAACATACTGCGGCAATTGTCGTAATCTAAACGGCGTACGATTCTGCAGTGCATTCTGGATGGCGGCGTCGAATATAAGAACTACTATGGTGGGGAAAATACGGATAATTATATATTTCGACTTTATTAGATATAATTTCATCAAATAAATGTTCCCAACGAAATCTTACCTTTTTTTGGTACCGAATACAAATTTCTGGTTTGTTTTTGCAATAGCTCAAACTGTTCCCGTGTTACTGTTAAATGAAGCGAATATACACATATAACGTCGCTCATGGAGATAGTATTTCTTCGCGATATTCACATAACATACTGGGGCGATACTCGTACTCTAAATGGCGTACGATTCTATTATGCAATCTGGACGCCGGCGACGAATTTTCGAGCTACGATGTGGGGGAAAATACAATTAATTAAATATTTCGTGCTAAAAATAATTGCTAAAACTATATGCGAACAACGAAATCTTACCTTTTTTTTTGGTTCCGAATACAAAGTTTGGGTTTGTCATTTCAATAGCTCAAACATTTCCGGTGTTACTGTTAAAC
>NW_017101158.1:0-592 GCF_001263275.1 Habropoda laboriosa
TACAGTTTATATTCGTTAGAACACGTTTTATGTGGCGAAACATGCAAGATAAAGAGAAAACAGCCGTTGCAGTACTGCAAAACGTGGTTTGTCGGGAGAAAACAGAAGTATTTCAGTTGATATTCGTTAAAACACGATTAACGTCGCAAAACATGCAAAATAAAAAGAAAACATACGATTGCAGTACAGCAAAACGTGGTTTGTCGCCGAAATACAGCAGTATTACGGATTATATTCGTTAGAACACGTTCTATGTGGCGAAGCATGCAAAATAAAGAGAAAACGTTCGTTTGTAGTATAGCAAAACGTGGGTTGTCACGGGAAAACAACAGTATTACAGTTTAAATTTGTTAAAACACGATTTACGTGGCGGAATATGCAAAATAAAGAGGATACAGTCATTTTGTAGTACTGCAAAACGTGTACTGCAAAACGCGGATTGTCGCGCGAAAACAGCAGTATTTCAGTTGATATTCGTTAAAACACGATTAAGGTCCCGAAACATGCGATATAAAAAGAAAACAGTCGATTGCAGTACTGCAAAACGTGTTTTGTCGCGAGAAAGCAGCAGTATTACAGTTTATATTCGTTA
>NW_017101159.1:0-254 GCF_001263275.1 Habropoda laboriosa
AATTCCTAAAAGTAAATGTGACCAACGAAACCTTACGTTTTTTTGGTACCTAATACAAAGGTGTGGTTTATTTTTTCAATAGCTCAAACGGTTCCCGTGTTACTGTTAAACGTATTGAATATACACCTATAACGTCGGCAAGGCGATAGTAGTTCTTCGCCACTTTCACATAACATACTGCGGCCATTCTCGTAATCTCAAAGGCGTACGATTCTACTATGCATTCTCGAGGACGGCGTCGAATATAAGAACTA
>NW_017101159.1:270-991 GCF_001263275.1 Habropoda laboriosa
ATAATAAAATATTTCGACGTGTAAAATAATTACTAAAACTAAGTGTGACCAACGAAACCTTACCTTATTTTTGGTACCGAATACAAAGCTGTGGTTTGTTTTTTCAACAGCTCGAGCGGTTCCCGTGTTACTGTTAAACGAATAGAATATAAACAGATACCGTCACACTAGAGATATTATTTCTTCGCGATTTTCACGTAACGTACCGGAACGGTAATCCTACTCTAAATGGAGTACATATCGGCTATGCATTCTGGACACCGGAGTCGAATTTTCGGACTACGATGTGGGAGAAAATTCAGATAATTAAATATTCCGACGTAAAAATAATTGCTAAAACTAAATGAGACCAAAGAAATCTTACCTTTTTCTGATACCGAATACAAAGGTGTGCCTTGTTATTCAAAACTCAAACGTTTCCGGTGTTACTGTTAAACGAAGCGAATATACAAATATAACGTCGTCGCGCTTGGAGATAGTATTTCTTCGCGATTTTCACATAACATACCGGTACGATAATCGTACTCGAAATGGAGAATGATGCTGCTATGCATTCTGGATGCCGGCGTCAAATTTTCTATCTACGATGTGGGGGAAAATACAAATAATTAAATAATTCGTCGTTAGAAAAGATTCCAGTAAATAAAAGTTCCCAACAAAACCTACCATTTTTTGGTACTCAATACAAAAGTGTAGTTTCTTTTTCAAAGGCTCAAACGGT
>NW_017101160.1:0-211 GCF_001263275.1 Habropoda laboriosa
CCGACTAGTCAGGGTTCGACCGAGCACACATCTGGAAAGTCCCTCTCCAGCCTCATGCTCCCAGGGCACCTAACCTAACCTAACCTAACCTAACCTAACCTAACCTAACCTAACCTAACCTAACCTAACGTAACCTAACCTAACCTAACCTTCCATCTCTGGAAGAAACTCTGGTTTGCATGTATTAGCTCTAGAATTACCACAGTTGTCC
>NW_017101161.1:0-915 GCF_001263275.1 Habropoda laboriosa
ACAGTAACACCGGCATCGTTTGAGCTATTGAAAAAACAAACCACTCCTTCGTATTCGGTACCATAGAAAGGTAAGATTTCGTTGGTCACATTTAGTTTTAGAAATTATTTTTAACGTCGACATATTTAATTATCTGCATTTTCCCCTACATCGTAGTTCGAAAATTTGACGCCGGTGTCCAGAATGCATAGCAGAAATGTACTCCATTTAGAATACGAGTATCGTACCGGAACGTTACGTGAAAATCGCGAAGAAATACTATTTCCAAGAGCGACGTTATATGTGTATATTCGCTTCGTTTAACAGTATCACGGGAACCGTTTGAGCACTGAATAACAAACCACACCTTGTATTCGAAACCTCAAGAAGGTAAGATTTCGTTGGGAACATTCAGTTGTAGGAATAATTTTGAGATGTTGGTATAATTAATTATCAGTATAGTCCCCCACCATCGTAGTTCATTAATTTGACGCCGGAGTCCAGAATGCATAGCAGAATCGTACTCCATTCAGAGTACGAGTATCGCACCGGTACGTTGTGTGAAAGTCGTGAAGAAATACTATCTCGAAGCGCGACGTTATATGTGTATATTCGCTTCGTTTAACATTAACACGGGAACTGTTTGAGCAATTGCAAAAACAAACCACTCCTTTGTATTCGGTACCAAAAAAAGGTAAGCTTTCGTTGGCCACATTTAGATTTACGAATTACTTTTATCGTCGCAATATTTAGTTATCTGTATTTGCCCCCACCATCGTAGTTCGAAAATTCGACGCCGGCGTCCTGTATGATTTGCAGAATCGTACTCGATTTCGAGTACGACTATCGTACCGGTACGTTACGTGAAAGTCTTGAAGAAATACTATCTCGAAGCGCGACGTTATATGTGTATATTCGCTTCGTTTAACATTAACA
>NW_017101162.1:0-5996 GCF_001263275.1 Habropoda laboriosa
TATATATAATCTATGATATATATCTCTCACACTGTCACCCAGCGTACTCCTAAGCATACGCTACTGCTACGCCTATATGTTATCTTCCTCGGTGCGTTTCACGACTTGACAGTTCATAATACAATTTTTTAATTTTACTTTTTTCTAGCAGAAAATTTGTCTAACACATTGGTGAATTTTATTCGTTGCCCTTGTCTTCGTTCGGCAAACTACAAAGGCAGGCTGCGACTCTCGAAAACCGTGTCTCCTCTACCCAAACTGACGCCTTTCTGTTCCGACCAGGACGACAGTGTCAGAGATATTACTGTAACGCGGACTTGCATTATTCCACGAGCTATAAAAGGACGCGGAAAATATACTGTAGGTAATCTAAGATAAGAGGATACAGAAAAAGAATCTTGACCAGGAGAAGATTAATTGCACGGATTACTGGTGACCGTAGTCACGTAAAGACCAACCGGGACAGAGTAAAAAGTGGAAGATACGGTTGATTCTTAGAAACGAGCAGAGCAGTGGAAATACGGTTATGTTATTATTAGCATCGTTACGAAAAACTTGAATTACATTACTCTCTTTGATATAGTAGAATTTATAAAGCTCGTTTGTTCTAAAATTCACTACCACTGTTTTATTCGCGTGTCTTTTATTCTTCCGATAATTCTTATCTTACTCCAACGTTCTACTCTCCTACGGTTTCCGATGTAACAAATAGTCTATACCTGGCCGATGTCCAAATTTACGTGACAATGGGTATTTCTGGTTCCACGAGTTCCAGTTACTCTCTGGGATGATCCCTCGAGTCAAAATTCTCCACTGTCTTTACCCAGCATCTTAGATCTGTCGATACTCCGTATCCACCTGGCGATTCTGATTTGTTGTTCTACATGTCGATGGAAATCGTACTCAAATCGTACAGTATTTGAAGACTGTAACGTCAACAATCTCTCGACCGAATTTCCATTTTTTTACAAAAATAAAACTGACTTTATTAGTTTGCTGTCAGGGAAAAGATCAGATTATGCGATCGGTAGACTGCGGATTTTTATACATTTATAGGAAATGTAAAGGTGCAAAATTGTACAGAAGGCGCTCAATCTGAAAAAATATACAAATACCTGGCTTTTTGTAATACCTGGTAGGTGAAATAATTTTCTACCGAAATTCTACTTATTTTACTGTATTCTCAAAAATACAAATTTGCATAAAAATCCGCTGTCTAATGATCAGTATTCGTCAATTAAGAGGGTACATAATTATTCACTGTTGAAGTAAAAATTAATTTTTATTGCTGCTACAATATTTGTCACATCTTGGCCAGAATTTGTGCCACGAATCTATCTCGTTATAATGCAGAGGATTTTAATCTGGGTCTTTCATGACCCAAGTAAAATTTCACTCCCGCATTTCGAAACGAATTTCTATTTTCACCGAAAGAAGCTTTAAACATTTGACTTAACAAACAATTGTATAACATAATAGAGACTTTCACAAGTATTCCACAATTTTTTCAGATCGTTCGAAAGCTTCGAACAGTAAAGAAATTAGACTTGGACACGATCTACCCAGTTTACCAACTGAGTGAGAAAGAACATGATTGCCTACGGAGGATTTCAACGATCATTTATCAGCTAAATAATCATTTAAGGCAAGTACCTCCAAATGACTTTAACCAGCTACCCACGATAAAATCGTTAGAAGCGTTTCGAGAAAATTTACGTTCCCCGTGTCCTTAATATCGCGGCCAGGCGGAAGGAAAGCGCCGAAGCTCTTCGGACACCTGGCATCGCATGCCTAATCAGACAACGAAGCGTGGACAGTGCTTTATGCGGCTCTTCCATCTGCAGATTTTCGTTTAATAAGCCCATCTGTATGCACAAGTACATTATCTTAGGCGTCGCCAGCGTCACGCGGACGTCGCGTTGCTGTGCAACGCTTTTCCGTCCGCTCATACGCGGCACGGCTGGTTAATCGTCGTGATCCTTTTGCCTGTGTTATATTTTTAGTCCTGCTAATCCCGTTGGGTTTTGCTTGGTTACAGAATACCGCCAGCCTTCACCTTCTGACCAATGGAACATCTGAAGGCTGCGATAAATATATTCATAAGAATCTGTACATGTAAGGCGCTGTGCGACACGCCTAGACAACGACTACTCCACCCCACGGCTTGCAGGGTCCTAACGGCCGAAGAACCCTATAAAAACGGGAAAAAGGGCAGCGGCCCACTCAATATCGCACATAGTCATCGACGAGAGAACCGACGTTGTTTCAAAATCAGTTATTTTGAGCCCCTGTAATTCCTTAGTCTTACATACATGAGGCACCCAAGTGTCCCAATACTGAATTTTACTCTTTACGCACTTCCACCTTCGTTACCAGGTTTACGGGACGCGCCATGTTGACGCATTGCAAATTTCACGAGGAAAATTAGAGAAACCGTTTACATTTCTCTCCTACCGCTTATTATAAATTTGATGTAAATGTGCAATACCGCATAGTTTTGTGGGATCAGGTGCGACGAACGAAATGACTTCCACGTGTATCGTCTCGTGACGAACTGAACTGCCTTTTCTGCCGTACGCGTCCCCGTCGCGCGGTCACGTCTTTCATTCCCCGCTTTCCTCGAGGGCCACACGATGGTTAGGCGCGGGGCTATTATACACAGGACTTGTGTCCTAATTGCCGCTCCGCTCGCGCGTGAGACGACGTGTCTCGATCGACGCTTTCTTTGTCGGCGTCGCGTGGCGGCGGTCGCCACAGTTTCATTTGTAAGTTAATAGTGTATATGTTGCTTTTAAATAATGTAAATTGTCTTTTAAAGAAAATCTGCGGTTTCGTTCGATTGGACGTAGTGTCCGTAGTGTTAACAAAGCGAATTTATGCGAAAATAAGTGTTGAGCCGCGTCCTTTGGACAGCCCCGTACCGGTTCACAGTACCGTAACGGTACATCAGAGGACTGATCGCCTTTCGCGACCATCGACGGTTTTTTGGGAAAAACCCCGATTTTCGCCCCTTCTGCCTTTATAACGGTACATCAGAGGACTGATCGCCTTTCGCGACCATCGACGGTTTTTTGGGAAAAACCCCGATTTGCGCCCCTTCTGCCTTTGTCTCCGACAGCACACGTACCACACACCCGATTAACCAATTACCTCACCGGAACCATTTCCACCTCATTTTCTTGGCCAATCACATGCATTCCCATGTCACCCGCGTCTTGGAGTCATCCGCGTCCAGTAAAGGTTTCAGTAAAGGGCAGACAAGTGTAACTCAGTACACCTATAACCAGGCCGAAGTGATTAATTTCACAACGGTCAGCGTCCCTACAGCAACGGCAGAAGCATTCTGAGACGGGTCTTACAACCCCGCCGTATTCCATACGAGAATACACGGTGTGCGGGACGCAACAATAAGAAATTTTGCAACCGTGGAGAAAAATTTACCGTCAGTTATCCGTGTTATGTGTTAAAATCCGCCGTAGCGAAAGGGTTGAGAATTTAGGAATCACAGAAGTTGACATTGAAGCACCGATACTGGCGTAATTCAGAAAATGTAACGTTTACAGGAGAAGAAGTTTAAAATTTGCATTCGATTGAGGTGGTACGCATTTCTCGTGTGTCGCAATGAAATCTCGCGGCAATGTTCATCTCGACGTCGACGAATTCACGCATTCGAGATAAACATTAAAGCCGGTAAAGCTTAGAGATAGATTCGGTAGGTTGGAACAGAGGACAGGGTTGAAAAAACGATCGCTGTTCTGATCTATGGATTATTTTGCCACGCTCCAAAGGGAAAAAAATATTTGATACATTCCCCAGCGAGTGGATTCGAGATGCCCACGCTATCCGTGGAATGGAATGCTCGTGCATTCAGCCGAGAAAAATCTCAGACGACACGGAGTGTTGGCATACACGCGGGAAATTTAGCCGCAGCGCGGGAAACGCGAAAGATTTTACAAATGTTTCGACCACATTCCTCCAAGGATGCAAGGTGGATAATAGCTCTTTCTGTTTCTCTAATGTCTCCTTTTGCGCGCCTGCAAATTTGTTCTTTTTTCTCCTTTGAAGGAATAAACTTTCAATTATTGCAATTTGGCTCAAGTGTGAAATTTTTTGAAAGTAAACTGTTCGGTGCAAATGTGATTTTGTATGATCAATGGTGATTTTTTAGATCTCTCTCCGATTATAGGGATACGATTTTTAAGAAAGTGTTAAAATTTGTAATTTACTGATATTTTGTGTGTAAAGGATTTTTAGACACAAAGTGCAAATGTAATAAAACGATTTTAGATTGAATCTTAGACGTTACGAGATTGTAAATTTAAAGATAGCAGATACTTGGAGAATTGTTATATTTAAAAATTTTTAAAAACAATCCCGAAAAGCAGTGCGCACAGAGTGCAACGTGAAATATTCAATGAAACACTCTTTGAGCGCATCTTGGCTTTTGCATGCTTATGCAAATCTCTGTCGTATGCTGTACGTTAGTGTGCTTTGTCGGGACATTACACAAATCTCTAATTCGTGGAAACCATTTCGGAAATTTTAAGTTGCTGCAACTTATGTTTTAGGAAAAGCTACTACATATTTTCTAGTAACTATGCAAATTCAGAATTGTAATCTTGCATTCGCGATGCAAGACCTACATCCTCACCAAAAATGTAAGAGACCAAAAACAACGGTAACAAAAGTATTTTCACGCATGATACAGTAATGCAAATGAAAAAAAAACGAAAGATAAAGAGCCATTATGAAATTAGAATGCGTAATCTATTCAAACTTTCTTTTTCAAATCGTTTTATTTCTCATAGAAAACGTCTAAAGAGCTCCAGATTTTGTTCGTGAAGTCGTACTTTAGTTTTAATGGAAAATATCTAAAGTGCGCCGAATTATGTTTTCGCGAAATCAGATTTAATTTTTCAATTAAATTTGTACTAAAGAAATTTATTTCACGAAGAACACCTATCTATTCGATTAGAACGTCGCGGTGTGCTAAATAATTAATTAACCAGCGTTCGATCTGCACGATTTGGAAAGTTTGGAAATTCCGCACTGACTGTCGGCGATTTCCGGTTTCCGCGAGTCGAGGGCAAACGCGCGCCGGAAGAATAAAGAAGAGGAAACGTTTAACTTGTTCGGTGGTCCAGTCATCTAACATCACAGTTGGCGGTTAAGCAAGCTGCCGTTCGACAGAACTATTTCTACCGTGCTTCTCGCTACTTTTCTCGAGAACTTCAAACCAGCGGAGCTGTAAAAATAGTCGAGCTGAACAGAGGGAACAGTTGGTAGCCGTCCGTGAAATGTTTTTCATGTTTCTTGGATAATGCGCGGTAAACGGTGCTGTGGACCGGTAAAACATGTTCTTCAGTATGGACGCTTCCTACTTCTGTTAAGAAAAATCTGTTAACCCTTTGCAGATGGAGAATGACGCAGTTGTAGATTAGGTCATTGCTTCAATTTCGTTTATTTAAGTGAATGGTATCGAAATATATTCTATATTTTATATTTTTCGAAATATATTTTAGATTTCACATTTTCCTCAAATATAATATATTTTCCGAAATATATTTTATACTTTCCGAAACACATTTCATATTTTCCGAAGCATATTTTAGATTTTAGATTTCATATTTTCCTCAGATATGATATATTTTCCGAAACATATTTTATATTTTCCAAAACATATTTTCCGAAATATATTTTATACTTCATATTTTCCCCAAATTTTGTATATTTTTCGAAATATATTTTATGTTTCATATTTTCCCCAAATATTGTATATTTTTCGAAATATACTTTATGTTTCATATTTTCCCCAAATATTGTATATTTTTCGAAACATATTTTATACTTCATACGCTCCTCAAGTATAATATATTTTCCGAAACATATTTTATATTTCATATTTTCCCCAAATATTCTATATTTTTCGAAATATATTTTATATTTCATATTTTCCTCAAATATAATATACTTTCCGAAACATTTATATTTTCCAA
>NW_017101162.1:7289-25908 GCF_001263275.1 Habropoda laboriosa
AAAAATATTTTTATTTTCCGAAATATATTTTATACTTCATATTTTCCCAAAAATATTTTTATTTTCCGAAATATATTTTATGTTTCATATTTTCCCCAAATATTGTATATTTTTCGAAACATATTTTAGATTTCATATTTTCCTCGAATACAATATATCTTCGGAAATATATTTAATATTTCACATTTCCCGAAATATAGCCTAAATTTTCCTGAAATATTCGTGAGTACATGACTTCACGACGACGCCAATCATTTTTATTGCCCAAAATTATGAGTTATAAATTAAAATATAGCTTTATAAATTTTGAGTTGAAATATTGATACTTCCCGGCGATCAAAGCGATCCACAAAGAAAGATATCGAAACGGTAAATTTTAATGATAAACACGCGAAACGATAAATTTGATCGATATCGATTAGAAATGACGTTTGAGTCGTGCGCTGTATAGTAAATTGACGTCGGACAATAGCGTCGATCGAACGAACGAAAGCAACGACAAGACAATTGTTCCGTGCAACTTGGAAATGGAAATACATTTAACAGAGTGACGGGCCTAATAAAAGGAAGAAGGGTTAGCACGATTTCTACGGAAATGAGTTACAGAACTAGAGAAACTGAAATCGTATTAAGTATTCAACGGTAGAAGTTGTCGTTTCCTAGTTAGTTTTTTCCACCACCTAACCTCTTTCTTCCAGATTTCATGGAGAGAACATTCCAAACAGAAATGACGAATAAATTTTCATGGTCGAATCACAACTTTTAGCCAACCCTTTGCAGATTATTATTTTTCAAGGCTTCGAGGTTCCAACAGAAATTTACATATATAAAAGGAACTTTACAACGACGTAGAATCGATAGGTGCAAGTGTCTGAATCGCAATCAACCGGACACAAACATCTGATTCACTTCGTGGAATTAGGCAAGCGTTGAAACCATAAGCCGTAAGGGAGTCGTCAACTATGTTCATAATCTAGAAGTTCTGACTCCATTCGGGTCGACCGCAAACGATTCCAGAGTACAGCTACAATTCTCGAAATTCCGTAAAATGTAGATCTTGTCTCTAGTCGTTCGTCCCTTGCAACGTCAATAGTAGGGATCTACATTGACAGGGATCGATGTTCTCTGCTCGTTGTCAAAATGATAGAAAACGAAGTTTGTTCCACGAAAATCAGTAATTTATTTAACACAATGTAACACGAATAATGTATAAAAATTTTATTCAGGAACATTTGGACGACGGTAGATAAGGGTAGCGCTAGAGAAATGAGTTAGACGAGGAAAAGAATGGGGAAAGATAAGGATAGCGTTAAAGCAATGAGTTAGACAAGGAAAGGAATAGGGTTAGAAAAGGATAGAGAATTTTTTAAATCAACGCCATCTCGTGTTTGGCTGCGCGAACTAACGACTCGTTACTCGGAACACAGAATGTAAACAGAGGTATTAGACAAGGAAAGCACTAGTGTGCGACAAGGATAGAGAGAGAACGCTTCCTATTGGCTGGCGGGCCGCCATGTTTCGCCTCTCAGGCCCTAAGTTAATACGATCAGGGAAAAATCGTTAATAACTCATTAATTAGGAAGATTTTATGAACTTTTAGTGTTGAAGAATGAAGTGTGGACCTTCAGCAACTTTCACATATAGCCTTTAGTTCGCTAGACCCTTTCAATAATTAGTTATTAACAATTTTAGTCCGTCATGTCGGAAACGATACCGCATACCGTTAAGCACCTTAACGGTTTTTCAATAATGTCATAGCTTTCTAATGAATTCTCATGCAAACAACTATATACGTCTGAAAGGCAACTCCCGTAGCTACATTCCCATATAATTTTTATTCACATGTTCGGTTCAGTTTAAGAGTTATTCTTCCTAATTAATGAGTTATTAACGATTTTTCCTTGACCGACTTTATTTAGGGCCTGAGAGGCGAAACATGGCGGCTCGCCAGCCAATAGGAAGCGTTCTCTCTCTGTCCTTGTCGCACACTAGTGCTTTCCTTGTCTGATACCTCTGTTTACATTCTGTGTTCCGAGTAACGAGTCGTTAGTTCGCGCAGCCAAACACGAGATGGCGTTGATTTAAAAAATTCTCTATCCTTATCTAACCATTCCCTTCCTTATCTACCAGTATTCCTTTCCTTATCTTACTCATTTCAATATCATTAAATACCTCGACGAGTTCATCCTTCACAATAAGCACGTTTAAATATATTGAATTGCGTGGATAGAACTGTTCACGATCTTTCAACAGCAGTAGAACACGCCCATGCGATGAATCATCTACTAATAAACAATTACCTTACTTTATTATTTGTAATTTCATAGTTACATTTAATTCCAAAACCAGTGCCAATTTTCTAATCTGCCTCCACGCTAAGCCGGCAACGTAGAGAGCGACACGAAAATGATAAGGGTCTTCTCGGCCCTCGTATCGCGGACGCAATGTCCCATAAGATGTTAGATCTATTCCATACTTCGTGTATTTCGATCGAGATCCAATTGAGATTCCAGAATTATCCCGCCACACATAAATATTCATAATTCCAAAACTACTTCTCTGCTGAATTTAGAACAATCTACATCGTTAATATTCTTCGGATATTTTCGAACAATAATTAAACTAATTCAACACTTCTGCTTGAGTAGGACAATTAAACACTGTACTTAAGATAACGTAATCTTCGAATCGCTGGAACTTCTTCTTATCGTCGTTTCACATTCATATCCATCGTTTATCGAGCAAGTTGGTGCAGTAATTTATCGAATTACCGGAGTTAGCTTATGGGACCAAACAAAGCTGTATCAAAGTTGCAATATTTATATAGTGTCGTAAACCATTGATTAGCCTCGTGCAGCAAAACACTTTGCTTAACTGCATCACGTCTTGGTGCAAACGTGGATTTAATAATAAGTAGACTGTGCACCGTATTGAGCATGAAGAACTGTTTTGCTCAGTGGTTGCAGCCACCGTTCGTTTCACCCTTTAACAGGGTGCAGAGGTAAAAATAGGTAAAGTTTGGAAATTTTTTTCATAGGAAACTACCGAATGAAAAATTGCAAAATTTTCAGAGGATATAAACGCATCTTTCAGCTTCTTTCTCCAATTTTTAAAAAGTACAAATCTTACAAAATGGCGGAGTTATTGGTCGATTACTGGCCGCCATCGCAGGCAAAAATTGAAACGTCAGAAATCAAAAATTCTTCTTAATTTATGAATAAAAATGTATCACCTACAATGCAGCTTAAAATTTTTCAAAAATTATAATTATTATAGAAATTATGGCAGTTTGAAGAGGAAAAATCACTTTTTGCCGAAAAGATCAACTTCAAACATCTCTAAAAAATTAAATAATTGAGATATCGAAAAAATGGTAAACCCCGTTGTAGCTAATACATTTTTATTCACAAATCAATAAGAACTTTTAATTTCAGACGTTCCAATCTTTCCCAAAGATGGCTACCAGCAATTAATGTTCTAGCAAAACAAATTTCGCAATAATTCCTTCATTTTGCAACACTTTTACTTTTAAAAAATTGCAGAAGGAAGCTAGAAGCTACACTTATATCCTCCGAAAAAACTGAAACATTCCATTTAGTAATTATCCAGAAAAAAAATTGCCAAATTTTTCCTCTCTTCAGACACACCTTAACACTATTATCTTAACGAGCAAGCAATGAAAAGTATTTAACAATATAGCGTCTATTGTATGCAAGTTTCTCCGAGAGATTGCAATTGAGAGAACGCGAGTTTAACAAGGTTGCCCGGTTGCTTTTCACCTCGGCGTTATTTCATTTTCCTGCTTAATTCATTAGCGCCGTCTCCTGAAGGAGGTAACGGTGTAATCATTATAATTGTCGCGTCATTACAAGTTACGTTATCACTGTAAAATAGAGAATTTTCCTGCGTACTAACCTGCTCGTTGAAATTCTATCATTTCGTATTTTTGTCGAGCAATATTCGAGAAATTTAGATTTTTAGAATTGGATCATTTTCATGTTGTTACTGATTTCGCAAAATTAAATTGGCTATTGTGATGGTACAGAAGTCGTGGTAGTTTAACGTCCGGTACCTAGCTTTCGCCGTAAACCCAGACGGCCCCCAATGGCGGAGGATTAGGATACGCCCAATCAGCGCGGCTGCCCAACTAGACCCTTTAAGAGTACAGGTTAAACACCTACCTGTCTAAGGGCCACTTGTGAGGAGGAATCGCCACGTTACGGGTGGCGCGGAGTGACTTTCCAACACTCTACCAATTCTCCAGATTGGTACCGGAGCTGTTCGCAACTCACACGTCGGGGCCTGGAAAAAGGGCCCCTGGCCAGCATGCGGCCCAACCACTGCCCCCTCGAAACCTACACCAAACCCGGCCAACCCCCGGCGCTGTGGCCGCAGGTGCGAGCGCCACACTGGCACAAGCCCCTGCTGGCCCAGCCCGGATGGTCAGGAGAGGGCGTAATGCCCGCCACAGCCCCGGACGTGGCTTGGAAAGGCCGGCCGGCCCGAGGTACCGTCTAACATCATCGGTGGGCCCTGCGGGTACAGTAGGTACCTACGTATAGAGTTCGCAGATTTATAATTTTAAATTGAGCACATGTTATTAATTCACAGATGTGGCTTAATATATAAGCTGCTCGTTCTAATTCTACGACTGTTCCAACAATGTTCACGTAACTACTTTGGAAATGAAAATGAAGTGAATTAATGTGTGCAACACGTGACAGACACCGGGGCTGCGTCACATAAAACTTGAATTCGCGGGCAATTGAATTCTCGTGTCGAATTGCCAGATTAAAAGATTATAGAGTGCAGAGATGGATGGAGGAAATGGAGTTAGAATAATTATTCGATGCAGCTAGAATAACGCGGTTTATATTTGAGATTTCGGGTGGTAATGACTTTTCAAGCCTTTTACTAATGCAACGTTTAATGTTTCGTTTGCTAGTTATTCCTTACTGCCAGGAGGGCTCCAAACCTCTCATAAAAGCCGAGAATTTGGAGTTTCCTCGTGCATCTCAATAGCGATTGACGTACCATCTTAGAGCCACGCGCCAAGTTAGAACTATTATTCTTTAAAACTACGGTACTACATACATATTCGTCATAAATAAAAAATAATATTGAAAAATGTCTATAAATATTTGAAATCATAGTAAATTTCCAAAATTACTCATCAGTGAGTCGATATTTTTGCTAATATCACTCTTATTCTTATACCATTTCTTAACATTAGGTGTAAGATGCTTGAAAAATATAAAATAATAAAACTTAAAGCATGTAACAAAATTATTCACCATAAATAAGAAATAACATTGAAAAATACCTACGAATATTCGAAACTGTAGGAAATTCCTAAAATTTCTTATAGGTATTTCAGAGTCACCCTATTGAACACATATTTCAGTCAATATTTTCGCTAATATCACTCTTGTTGTTATATCATTTCTTAACACTAGGTGCAAAATGCTTGAAAAAAATAAAACAATAAAAAATTAGCTGTGAAATATGTACTTGAAAAAATAAAATAGTAGAAATTCCCTTAGAAAATCCTTTCATAAAACATATAGCAAAATATTCACCATAAATAAAAAATAAAATCAAAAAATACCCACAAAAAATATCCACAAATATCCAAAATCATAAGAAATTTCAAAATTTCTCATCAGTACTTCAAAAACAGTCTACAAAACACACATATTTAAGTCTCTTACCATTACAACATTTCCTACCGTTACATATAGAATACTAGAAAAATATAAAATAATAAAAATCAAAGCATGCAACAAAAATACTCACCATAAATAAAAACTAAAATCAAAAAATCCCTAGAAATATCCAAAATCATAGAAAATTCCGAAAATTCCTCATCGATACTTCAAAAACACCCAATAGAAAACGCACGCGACTGCGCAAGCAGCCCGGAAGCCAGCGACCGCACAAAATCAGACGATCGACATCCGTCAGCGACCATAATCAAAATCCAGCGTGCAGAATTATTCCGGCAACAGAACCATTCGTGAAAATTCCGCAAAAGTGAATGGGTATGACCACGGTGGAGGCTTCCTGCGACTGCAATGGCACCAGCGCGGCGCCCCAACAGACCCTTAAATGTTACATCGCGGGAAAAGAGTCTCTGCCGTGTACCCCGATCCTCAAGACCTCGTTGAGGGCCAGATGCGGCGGTCGTCGCATGCTAATTTCCATTATCATACTCTTCGCCATCCTGGCTGTCCTCTATTGCCTCTCCCTGTCCTGCCAACGAGCGCAAGCCTTAGGCAGATCGAGAGGAGCTGAAGATAGAGTCGAAGGGGCTTCCCAGGGGGGGAGTCCCGATCAGGACGGCCAAGTCTCGGAGTACAGACAGATTATGGACTGAACGTACGAGTGTTTCGAGTAATTTGAACATTTTCACGAACGTGAATTTCTTTTTTAATAGCGTCAGAAGATTTTTGTTGATTTTTTGTAGAGGTGAGAAAAATGGAATACATTTTTAGAGGGAGGATAGTGATGCTTGGAGGATTGTTAGCCTGTTAACTGGGTTCAATTCTCGAGAAGAAGCTATTTAGAAGCTAGTTTGTAACAAAAAATTAATAGAAATTAGGATTAATTGGTTCATTTCGGTTCTTGCAAATGTGAATATTAATATTAAAGTAAGTAATTAAAGTAATTAAAGATGAACAATCTCTAAGTAACTAAAGTATTGCGTTCTAAATTTGTGAACCAATGACGAGTTAACTCATCTGCCTCGGTTAACAGGTTAAGAGCGCTATTACAGAGAAATATACGCTTAATATTTTATTTAAAGCGTAGATAGAGCTAATGAAGTGACGTGACCTCGTATTGACGTAACTGTAACTGTCTTAATTTATTAAAAATCAACTCGGTTAATCCTTATGTCGATAACCACAATTGCCGTCCGCTTTATCGTCCAATTTTACCAGTTTTCTGATAAGAAAAGTAGGAAATGTGGCGCATAACAACGATCTGACCAGATATTCGAATCTTTTACCGGGAAGATAAAGTATTTTAAGTGAAAATTTTCAAAAGGGTACCCGGTTATCGACACAAGGGTTAAGAGATTAATTTTATTGTTCGAATAACCTGTACTAACAGCTTCGAACATTTTACTCTCCACAGACAGAGCCCCGAATAACGAAGATTAGAATATAAATAATTCTAAACGACCAAAACCACTAATACCGTCGAAGTTACGATTGGATTCGTTGGAATCGACAGAATTCCATATCTCTCTACAACCAAAGCCCCGAATAACGAAGATTAGAACAGAAATAATCCTAAATACCGGTAATTTTCATCGAACCTCTGCCTGGGTCAAAAGTGACCCAATCGAAGCTCCGATTGGATATGTTGGAATCGACACAATTCCACGTCTCTCTACAGACAAATACCCGAAAAACGAAGATTAGAATATAGACAATCCTAAACGCGAGTAATTTTCGTCAAACCTCTATCTGGGTCAAAAATGACCCAAACCACCGATACCATCATTGGTGCGATTAAATTCGTTGGAATCGACAGAGTTCCCTGTCTCTCTACAGCCAAAGCCCCGAATAACGAAGATTAGAACACAAATAATCCGAAATACCGGTAATTTTCGTCGAACCTCTGCCTGGGTCAAAAATGACCCAATCGAAGTTACGATTGGATTTGTTGGAATCGACACAATTCCACGTCTCCCTACGAAAAACGAAGATTAGAATATAGACAATCGCAAATACGACTAATTTTCGTAAACCCTCTGTCTGAGTCAATCGAAGCTCCGATTAGATTCCTTAGAATCGACAGAGTTCCACGTCGATCCAAAAAATTCGCAAAACGTCTGTATCCGTTGTAAAGCCCGTACGTAAGACCGAAACAGTACTGTAGAAGAGAAGATCAAACGTTCCGTTTTCTCCTGGATAACGAATGTGGCGAGCGCGGTGAGCGGCGCATATACATAAATCCGTGTCCGAAACAGAACCGCCGTGGAGTCCCAGTACACATTTTTCATCCGCAACATTATTCGAGGCGAAAATAATGTTACAATTCACAGAACAACGCCGATACCAACTGCAGGCGGACGGAGCGTGCGAGAGGTCACGCGTTCCTCTGATCTACATTTTAATCTTCTCGCGCCGATATTAGAGGGGAATCATGGAAAAAGTGGAGAAATCGAATTTAACCGCACGAAAGAAATTCATCGCGTCGTTCTAAACGACTGCAAATAACGAACTTCATTTCGGCGATGATATACAATAGAAATTTACAGCTAAAGAATTTTTTACAAGCGTTACCGTTGTAACCGTGGAAACGAAAATATATTAGATTAACCCTTTCGATACTACGGGTGACTATAGTCACCCATCGTTTGACGCTCGCTGTGTACTATCAGTCGCTATAATCACCCAAAGTCTGGTGCTCGCTGGGTGCTATCAGTGACTATAGTCACTCAAAGGCCGGTGCTCGCTGTGTGCTATCAGTGACTATAGTCACCCAAAGTCTGGTGCTCGCTGTGTGCTATCAGTGACTATAGTCACCCAAAGGCCGGTGCTCGCTGTGTGCTATCAGTGACTATAGTCACCCAAAGGCCGGTGCTCGCTGTGTACTATCAGTGACTATAATCACTCAAAGGCCGGTGCTCGCTGTGTGCTATCAGTGACTATAATCACTCAAAGGCCGGTGCTCGCTGTGTGCTATCAGTGACTATAGGCACTCAAAGGCCGGTGCTCGCTATGTGCTATCAGTGACTATAGGCACCCTAAAGGCCGGTGCTCGCTGTGTGCTATCAGTGACTATAATCACCCAAAGGCCGGTGCTCGCTGTGTGCTATCAGTGACTATAGTCACCCAAAGTCTGGTGCTCGCTGTGTACTGCAGTAAACAATTTTTAAAATCTGAATATTTTCCAATTACATTACATTGTAATATCCCGTCCTGTATCTACTCCGCGATAAAATATACGTTCGCGTTGTAACTGACCCGTACGGTCGAACCTTATTCGCGAGGAGAGTATCCGTAGAGCGGAAGCATATTCGTGAACGACATTGCCGTATCGAAAGGGTTAAAGCAGGGGTTCCCAAAGTGCGGCTCGCGATGACAGATCAGCCGCGATCTTGAATTTGCAGAGATAATTTACATTTTTACAAAAAATAAATAAATTTTATCATATTATAATTAAAAATTGTTCGGTTAAAAAAATACTAAATTTTACATGTAATATATTAGGTTGTCCGGGAATAAATTGCGGCTTTCTGTTAAGTCATTTTTAGGGCTTTTCTATACTATATATTTTAAACTTGCGTTTATTAAGTAATACACCATTTGAACGCGTAGACGTCGCTCTATCGGATAAGCGATACACTTTTGTTTTTTACCGTCATTTGTTCTGAGTACAGTCAACCCTCCTATAACGCGATTAATTCGTACCGCGTTATATGAAAACCGCGCTATAAGAAACTCAGATTTAACGTGCAAACTAGATTAATTCGTGCCGCGTTATATGGAAACCGCGCTATAAGAGACTGAATCAGATTGATTCGTACCGCGTTATATTCATTGGCTTAACGGCCCGCCAAATATTTTCGAACGGAATTAAGATTACCCTGGATTAAAGATATTTAGTTATTTCGGCAGTTTCCAACGACGCGATAATTTTATCGTGCAACTGACACGAGTGTTCACCGAATTCACGCCGATTGGAATAAAACGCTTACTTTCTGGAATTGTAACAAAATTTGTAATTAATTAAGGATGTCTTTTTTTTAGGAATTACGTTTACATGTTGGAAGAGAGGTTTAATTATGAAATAATTTATATTCTTCCAACAACATGATAGACAAAGAATAATGAAAGTGTAACAAGGGTTGGATTGAAAATGACAGGATTACAAAGCTTACACCTTAAAGTCGATATTAATTACCCTGGGTTTAAGCCTGTCGAATCGTGACAGGTGATAAGGTCAGTGATCGAAATCAATGGCTTTACAAATTTATAGTGGTCCCTATCTACAGATTATCGTTATCGCGTCCAATGACTCAGAAATATTGCCTCTCGCGCAATTATCAGCGCTGATAACGCAACACTCTACGTTATTTATTTTCACGGTGTTTTTCAAATTTAAAGTTACGAGCGTCGGATCTCTTTTATCTGAAATTATCGACACCTTGCAACTTGGAATTCGTCGATGTAACAACGTTATTTATTTACACGCTGTTTTTTAAACATTTCAAGTTACGAGCGTCGGATCTCTTTTGTCTAAAATTGTCGACAGCTTGCAACTTCGAATTTGTCAATATATTTCCCGTCACAATTAGCGTAATAAAATACGCGAACAGTCTTTTTTTTTATAACATCGTCCATTTTTCTTTTCAGGATAAACTACGACACAGTAATTGAAAGTACAGTAAAGCAACATTGATTGAACGTAATTTAAAAGCGCCAACATAGTCAATTTCGAATACAATTATTAAACTGCTGATTCTCACGCATTCACGGAAAATTTTAAAACACAGAATGCACGTAATAAGCAAAGATATACAAACAAATCCCAAGTACGGTAAAACATTTACCTATCTAGCTTCAATTTTTTTAATTACATTCAGAAAAACCCTCGGTCTAATAATTACACCGAATTATTGCGGGAGATGACTAAAATTCGCCAGAAAATTTCCACAAAAACATATAAACAAACCCCAAACATAGTAAAACATTTACTTATCTAACTTCAATTTTTCAATTACATCGACGAAAACCCTCGGTCTAATAATTCCATCGAATTATTGCGGGAGGTGACTGAAATTGGCCAGAAATTTTCCACAAAAATACGCACTTCGATAAAACAGTCCATCGAATGATAAAAAAGGAAGAGAGTGACACAATATGATCGAATGAAAACGAATCAACACATCGTTCGATTCAATCGATTTCGTCCAATTGTTCCAACAATAGCACAACTCGTGTAAGCTCGTCGTCGGTGATGTGTTCCAGAAGCGAGAGAACGAGGCAAGAAAAAAGGAACTTGTCGACGATGTCTTCCTTCAATCTTTCACAGTCCACGTCTGGATATTCCGATCTGACAGCGTCGACGTACAACGTCAAAATTTCCTGCACCTTCGACGGTCCGTTTTCGTGCGTGACGTTGTAGAGGAGAACTGGCCCGAGATCGACGGCCGGCGAACAGTATCTCATTGTTTGCCAGTCGATCACCTTCGCTTCGATCGGCTTCCCGTTCTGGTATTTGAACAGCAGATTATCGTGTGAAAAATGACCGTGGCATATCGTGGAAACGTCGTTCACCTCTGTCGCGACGTTCTTCACTATTTCCAGCGTGCTCTTGTTCAACCTGTTCCGCACTTTTTCCACGAAGCTCGTATTAGTCGACGATTCGACGATGTCCATCATCCTGTAATTAAACGGTCGGACGTTTAGTTTGTTGAGTAGGATATAGTGTGAAGTTGATGTGGTCTTTTCAATGCGAATTTCAGTTACTCGGAAGTGTTGTATTCCGCGGCTCGCGATTCCTTGCGTTGGTTTATTATTTTCAATAGGTACGCGGTAGGAGAGCCTGACGGAAACTGGGGCGAAATAAGGGAGCTATTCTGCGCGTAGTACTATTCGACTTTATTCGACAGTTCGGTGACGTTCGGTGCGTGAAGACCACTAGGCAGAAATCTGCTGTTTCGACGGAAAAGGTTTCTAGATATAGGTTCGGTAAGTACGAGAGTAGGGGTTGGTCTCAGAGGTGAATGTAGGGAGAGGCGGTGAGGTCTAGGTTCAGCGATGAGTAAAGGATGATGTGGAGGTCTAGGTTTCGGGGTGACTAACGTTAGGATGATGCGGATTTGTTTAGTTAAGGAAAGGAGGCAGGATGACTAAAAACTAACGAGAGATAGGAGAGAGGTATACGACAGGAAGCTGGAATGATTTAGTCCAGTTTTTGGGACTCGCGCTGGTTTATGACCCGCAGACCGAGTGGTCCCAACGCCTTGACACCCTCACGCGCTAAGGGCTGGGTCAGGTAAGGACCCCGAACCTGTGCCAGGGTTTCCCGGAGGCAAGAGAGGGGCGTCAAGGCACGTATATGTGAGATCAATTCGTCAGGAAAAAAAAGTATACACCGTCGCATAGCCAGCCCGAGCTTCGGCGCGCTACCTTCAACTGCCTTCTCGTCCCGGGGCCCGCGTGCCTCTTCTACGCTTCGCTTTTCGCTCACGCCACGCCGGTACGCGCCACACGTTCTCACGCGTGTCAGACCCGATCGCCGGCGGATCAGTCACCACAAGAGTATGGTCGAGCGAGTGTTGGGACTCGCGCTGGTTTATGACCCGCAGACCGAGTGGTCCCAACGCCTTGACACCCTCACGCGCTAAGGGCTGGGTCAGGTAAGGACCCCGAACCTGTGCCAGGGTTTCCCGGAGGCAAGAGAGGGGCGTCAAGGCACGTATATAAAGACGCGTTAAATAAGAATGGGGGAGATTGTATTGGAACGAATTAGGGAGCGACGGACGAATAAATAAATATAGTTTTTAATATCAGTTTAAAATATCATTTAGACCAGACAGCCCTTACACTTGTTTATGAATGAAAGAAATTTGATACGTTTTATTCGATGCAGTTAGAAATTTTGGGTTCTGAGTGGCTTATTTTTAATTGGAACAGCCATAGTTTAATGTAGGATATTTTTTCTCTTCTGGTATGTAAAGGGAAGGATTAGTTTATTAGATGATGTGTGACAAATTTTGAAAAAATTGCAATTTGAGTGTCAAAGTAGTTTCTTATGGATGAAAGAAATTTCACGAGTTGATGGTTCTGAGTGGCTCATTTTAAATTAGAACAGCCATAGTTCAATATAGTATATTTTTGCTTTTGTGGTATTAAAGAAAGAATAAAATAAATTGGCGGTACTTCTTATGTTTTATTTTTAAATTGGACCAAACTGCTTGAGTTTTTTAGTTTGAGAAATTAGAAGGATTAGTTTACTAGATGATGTACAGAAAAATTTTTGAAAAGATTTTCAAAGATTGTCACTTTCCACAACTTTTTATCTAAGCTTGTAGTGAAAACTTAAAACACGTTTTATAGACTATTTTATACTAAAGTAATCCTTCTAACTTCTCAAAAAAAAGAAAACTCAAGTCGTTTGGTCGAATTTAAAAAAAAGTGTTTCTGTTTCAAAGAGTGTGCCAATACTTTTTCACCCACTGTGCATAGAAATTTTTACCAAAATTCATTAAATTCCCTAAGACCCTCTCTATTTATGTCTTTCCATAAGCAACCACCATACACAAAAGTGACCATTACAGTTGAACAAAAATATATCGATAATTTCCTGTAATTTAAAATTAAGAAAACTGAGTGCCTGAAATACCTGAAATCGTCGCATTGTAACAGATTTGGGGTTATTCTAGCGTTGAGGTATAAAGAACTAGTAAAGAAACTCTCCGAAGAAAAAGGATATCTATTAAAGTCTACTCATCGCCTATTGATAAACTCTCGAAAACTTGTTTCCGCGAGACAACCGGTGATCTTGCAACGCGCGTGCTATATCTTCGAAAGACGTACTGACCTACCTACTGCACCTGTAGTATATGTACGTACATACAATAGAGTGCAGGGTACATAGTGACTGAGAATCGTGGAGAACAGTGCTCGAAAGGGAAGTTTTCAGCGCAGAGAGAATCCAGAGAGAAAAAGGAGGAGAGGTTTTCCAAAAGAAACTTTCGAAAAAGTTCCCAGCGATAGATTAGAATTTAGTAACCTCTCGTTCTACCTGATCAGAATTTAAAAGCAGTCGCTTATATTTATCACGTTAAAAGAAAAACTATCCACCTGCAGAATCTCGTCTAATTAAATAACACAAAATCTTTTATCGACCAAACGATTATAGCGTTTGTGAACGGTCAAATATTACACACATATACACATAGAAACGTGCGTGGAGAGATTTTCTAACAAACTGGCAATTAATGGATTCGCGTCAATCTGTTGATACACGAAACTCGATCAATTTTGGATTCTGTCCGCTTCAATTGTGTACCGATTATTCCGCTCGCGCGAAACTCGCAATACTGTTGCTACTGACATCGATAACGTCAATATTACCGCTACACCGCAACGCTAAATGTCGCGAAACGCCGACAAAGGGTATAATAATCGTTCGATATAATTCTCCCGCTTTTTGTCACGGTATTTCACTGTTCATTAAATCCCGCCACGTTTAATCCCCCTCGTCTCGTAACGCTAATTTTCCACGGTGTCCGTAGATCCAGCTGGAGAGAAAATGGAACGCTGTTTGTTTAACCCTTTAACGGAATTACCAACCTGGAATTAGCGATACTTAGCTGGAATCAAGAAGATTCACCGTCGTGTATATTCTCTATTTCACTGTTATCCCACTCGGTTTATCCACGTTTCTTCCGGATTTTTCTTCAAATGCTGGTTCAATCGAGAATCACAATGAAAATAGAAGATCTATGTAGATCACGGATGGCCATAGCGCGGCTCTTATGCAAATAAAATGTATGCGTGGAATATGGCTGACCGGGGGGAGGGAAGATCTGTGGGTGAACTTTAAAAAATTCAACTGATTTCTCATTGTTTGTTTTGTTATCGAAGATAAATAAATGGCTCTTTCGAATACTCCTTCCTGAGAAGAAAGAGACTGGAACCTAATTCATAGTCAAATCCAAAGATATTTCCATAAATTACGCGCTGTTAATCCAAAGAGATTCCCATAAATCAGGCGCTGTTATATGAAGGCGTAGTGCAATAATCCGCATTATAATTTAATTTAATTTAATTTAAGTCTAAATCTAAGTTAACTGGAATAAAAACAACAATGAAGATGTGAGTAGTGTAAGAGACAAAATAGCAATACATGTATAACCGGAAGCCCTCCTAAGCCGTAAGTAGTATGTATAATAAATAAGAATAAAAAATAAATAAAATACTCCTTCCTGAAACGTGGCTTGCAAAGGTAGCGTAGCTGGCCACCCTTGATCTAGATGGTTATTATGGCAATAGGGTGTATTAAGAATATCTTTAGAAAGCGTTATTTACGCCGTTCTTCTTTGCGCCTCTTGGTAAACACAAACAGGTCTTTGTTCTTTGCAGATCGTCAACGACTATCCGCGGTTTATGAAACTTGGTGGTCATAGACATGGTTCAGAGGCGAACCAATCTCACCCTGCGGAACGATTTGTTTTCTCGCTCAGCCGTGTAACTGCGCCAAGTGAATCAGCGGTATATAGATTTACCGGTGCACGGTGAGGTGAGAAAAAAGCTTGGTCATAGGAAAACCGAGAACAAATCCTTTCGACAAATATTCTCTGGAGAATGTTGAATATCGGTATACACGATGGCGCGAGAAACGCTATCTAGAGAAATCGAATCGAGTCGAGTGTCGATAATTCTTGTCGAACATGTGTTACAGGTGTAAAGCACATGTACGTGAACAATAGGTAGGAAGAAGTGACGATAATTGAAATATCTTGTAAGTTTCTTCGAGTCACTTTTAATTGATGCTTAAAAGACAAGCGTTTAACCCTTTAACTAGGAACGTCGTGTACACTATCGGCTAGAAATTTGGGATCACTGTGCGTTGAAATTTGAACAATTTTCTGTCGTTCAAATCAATCACTAAGAAGGAATCATAAGTCAAGGGGTTATACCTTCTCCTTCAAAAAAACATCGCAAAGGAAATCTATAGATCCTCAAATCTTCACACATTTCTCTAGCATTCATGTACACTTGGTATATCCAAATCAGTATAGCACAATATGTTTACTAAACTAAAAAAACACCCTAGTTATGCACACTATGAATAATTAAAGGATTAACCAAATTCTTAATTTATGCCATATTTGCTCCATAAAAAAGAAAAGACATCACAAGAGAATCCTACAAAACCCCTAAAATCTTCACGTATTTCTTTAGCATATACACTCGGTACATTAAAATCAGTATAGCCCAATACGTTTGAACTGAAAAGCACCCTAGTCATACACACTACGTACCAATTAAAAACGAATTAAAGGGTTAACCAAATTCCCAATTCCCATGAAATTTCCTTCCTCAAAAAAAAAAAAAAAAAAAAAGAAAAACACATCACAAGAGAATACTAAAAAACCCCCCAAAATCTTCGCACATTTCACCACAAACATTCTCGCATCCTCCCCGGAGAGAAACGGACCAATTTACCTGGTCGACCTCTTCTCGTATCGCATGATCGCCTCCTCGGTCAGACCGATCTCCAGCAGTTTCGCCTCGAATTCCCTGAAGACGCTCGGCTCGATCGCCCTCAATTTCAACCCTCTGGCATGGAACTTGGCTAGAACTTGCACGCACAATTTCAAGTGATCCTCGTCCAGTTCACCGTCCACCTGTGTGTATCCATCCGCTTCCAAGTCCTCCAGCACGATCACCGGTCTCCCGTAGCGACCTAGATCGGACAGGTAGCACTTGGGGACCAGATCCGTGCCGTACTTAGCCGTCATCTTCGTGTAGAACATTTCCTCGTTCTGGAAAGCGTCGTAAGCCGTGGTAGCTGCGTGTTCTGCTTCACCTTCGGGAAGTAGCTTCACCAGAAGATAGAACGTGCACGGCTCACCGGAGAATCGAACTACAACCGTGGTACGATAGATCTCGCTACTTCGGCTAAGTTCGTCCAGTCGAACCGTGGCTGTTTCGATCTCCACGAACTCCCGCGAATTTTCATCGCAGAAGCAACGATCTTGCACCATTTCCGGCAGCAAATCGTTCTCGATGAAGTCCATACTGCGCTCCCAAGCTGCGTGAGACTTCATCACGTTCTCCATGTGACACGATTAAAAATGATCACTCTCGTTACAGCTGCTTTCCTCCGGAGGATGACTCAACTAACAGATACCAAACAGACACAGAGGCACACACGGTGTTCGTGCGCAGAGAGAAATTGTACTGGTACGAGAAGTAGGAATAAAAGCTAGTTACATTCAGGTTATCTTAACTATCTCATTGAAATTGGAACAACCTGATAATTTCCTCGAATCGACGCCGATTACGAACGAGCCTTGAGTAACTGGAACACGAGTAACGGAGTAATCTTCGATGGTATCTTTTTCGTGGATTCGCTTGGTTCTTGCGAATGTACGCAGCGGTTCGACACGTCGATGATTCACCTAACCAGTTCTGTTTGCGGAATTCTCCACCATGTAAACGCACTTGTGACGGAAGGTTTTCTTCGTTCTTTCTTTCTTGTATTTTAAGAGGTCCCTTCGAGGATAGCGACGAATTCTACGGTGAATATGGACGTTTAACTTGGATGGAACAGTCGAAGAGAGAGATTGTTGGTTATCTGGAAGGGTTATGGATATGGGACGCGTGTCAAATCGGTCGCGATAAAGCGTCGTTTTATCGGTGAACCTTACGCAGATCGATGTTCGCGTCGCGACGAATCGGGCGCAAGTAACCGGCTTCAAGTACCGTTGGAAATGGTTACGCGTGCCGCGTCCCCTCGCGTGCAACATAATCAACCTCTTATCTTGTAATGACGTCACAAATAAGCTTGTGCCATGATACCAGACCGCGACAGACTTTGTCCACGAATTCGACGCGCAGATGCTTCGTCGATCTTCGTGCTCGGGCGAAGCTTTTGCGACAGACTGGAGCAATCTTTTTGGGTAGGACACTGGGTGATTTTATTTCGCTGGATTTTCGGGAAAGATGGATTCTTGGAGGGAGGTCAAGTTTGAAAATATCGATCGAAAAATCAAACGAGAGAATAAGCGATAGAACTTTTGTTAGGATTTTTCGATTGAAATTAAAGAGACACGGTATAATTTTATTTTGCTGGATTTTGTAGAAAAATGATGTTTTGTAGGGAGATAAAGTTTGAAAATACTGATTAAAAAATAAAATGAGAGAATAGGTGGTAGAATGATTTTGGTTAGGGTTTATTTTACTGAATTTTGAAGAAAGATGAATTAAAAATATTAATAGAAATACAGAAAGAGAAAAGAATTTAGATTAAGATGGAGAATTCTAGAGAAATGCAAATATAGAGTTTTCCATTGTTTAAACTTCTTTTAGACATAGTTTAGACGTAGTTTAAGCAGTGAGCTAAGAAATATCTTTATTCAATCAGGCCTTTATTTTCAAGTATCGTGAGTCACCGGTGACCCACGTACCATAAAACGACAATTAGAAAGGTAAACGTACAAAAGATTGCATAAGTTGTCTGATGCATCTTTATTTTACTAGCTCATTCTCGGTACGTCAATTGACAAGGTTTAAAAATAGTGATAAATTTCAGGATTTCGTGAATTATATTTAGGAATACCTATCGAAAATTTGACAAATTAATACACAGTTGGTAATTTTGTCACCTGAGTTTCAAAGATTTATACGCCTGTTTGCACGTTCTGTCGTTTAATTAATTCAACGAAGTCAACGATGGAAAATTAGATAATAACAGCTGGGGACGCAGCAATTATAATAATAAGGAAATCTTCTGCAACTCGACTCGTTGAATTTCACGGGGCCTTTGGAGCGTAACGATCCAATGAAAAAGCTCCTCCGAGTGATTTTAATTCTAACGCGATTACTTTGCTAAATTTCCAACTAAACGGAGTACGCCCTTTGTC
>NW_017101162.1:26175-33832 GCF_001263275.1 Habropoda laboriosa
TTTTCAATTACTTTAATTTCCAAATATTGAAATTTTCAAATATTTAATTTCTCAAATATTCAAACTTCCAGATTTTCAAATATTCGAATTCAGAGTTCTCCAAATTTTCTTTTCACTCATCAAAAATTGTAAAGTCCTCACATTTTCTCTTTAAACCATCTCGAACATCTCGCGACCGAACTATTATTTCACCGAATCGCGACAACTTCACTCTCCGACAAAGTGGAATTTGCCAACAGTCTAACCGGCACCCATAAACCAATCCCTTCCGGCCTCCGTAACTCAAAATTCCAAGTGACAGGATCGCCACGAGATCTACTCCGCAACACCTTACCAAAATCAAGCAACCGTAAACACCACCCAAATAATTACAAAAAAAAAAAAAAACACGAAATTTCAGTCACCTAACCTGCTTCATCAATGACTGGTTTACCTTACAACATGCCGCTGACGTCCCAAATTATGCCAAATCAGAGTGTACCAGTACAGACGAGTCACAATAACTTCCTACCGTTCCAACAACCGCAACCAGTCGTGCAACAAATGCAAACCGCTCCTTCCGTTGCTTATCCGACAAATCCGCAAGGTATTCGTACGTGTTTGCAAAAGTTATTAGCAGTTCGCGTACGTATCGATTATCGAGAGAGAGAGAAGGGGAAAGGGGTTTTCGATGGGAAATATTGCTTCTCGCGGATCGCGGTCGAGCGGATTGGGTTTAATGAAACGCTTTGAGAAGGTAATGAAGATTTTTCATTGCAATTCGGGGGTGGTATGGATTTCGCGCATTTTAACGCGCTACCGATTATTATCGGTGGTACGGTTCGATATAGATACATTTCTAATGAGCATTGTTCGAAGTGAGAAACTTTCCTTCTGACCTACTAATTAATTTTTTTCCAATTTCAAAGAATACCCAGAGAGAAGGAATAATTTTCCCTGAATTATGGAGCTTAATTAGTTAAGTGATCTCAGTTGAAACTTCAATACGAAGGAAAAATCGCAAATTTTGTATTAAAGAAGGAAAAAGGAATCGAAAGTTCGTCGAGAATGGTCGATTTTAATTTAACACAAAGCTCGCTAAAATTACGATATAGCAGGTTTCAGAATCTTCTTCAAAATGATGCTCTATGAAACCAGCTATAGGGCCAGCTCCTTATAAAAAATATTCTACCTTAAAGAAAAATACGTATAGAAATTTTAAAATTTCTTCAAGCAAAGTACCTCTTCAAATATGTTTGCAAATATTTAAGTTACAAAATGTTCGAAACACCATTTTCAATTTTACTGAAAACTCAAAATAAATTACCAATACATAGATCCTAAATTACAGCGAGTATTTGAAACTTTATCCTCTATTTGACTAAAAACTCAAAATAAATAATCAATGTACAGATCCTTTCAAGCAACCGTTCTACCAGCTCCATCAAGCAGACGTCCTCGTGGCGAACCACCAATACACCCCAAACTTACTACCACCAAAATACCCATACCCGCCAGCATTCCACACCCAGCACACAGTTTCACCGGTCATCCAAACGCAGCAGCCAAGCTACAATCCACTTCCTCAGAATGTCCTCGACCAGATTCGCAACACCGTCAGCAGCGCTGCTCCTATATTTATCCTACCAAGTGGCTGTCATCAGGCCACAAATCAAGCCAGCAATTCTATGAATCAAGGAGGCGTGGCTCAACAGACAGGACAGTCGACAGGCTTCAATTGCCCAATCTACTGTCCACCCTCTTTCTACCCTTACCCACTTCCTTTCCCAATGTTCGACTCTTTTGGAACTCAAGCTAGATGCAAAGACGGTCCACGAGGTTACTCGTGCTGCCATCAAAAAAGAAACGCTTTAGATTCGACGAACTATCCACTCAGCTGCTGCTGCAACATGCAAGAAATGGAGGAACATCGTTGTACAGCTACGCATGACGATACAATTTGTTCGAAACGAAACTGTCCATCTTCTATCAGCCTGCAAGCTCTGGCATCGCAGCTTTTGTCACTGCCAGGGATCATATCTTGCGCAGCTACGAGATTGATCTTGAGAAAGGTGGCTGGATCGAATATAACTAACACTATGGAGGATATAATGGAGAAAGCTCAGAAATCTATTGGTAGCCTTACGAAGGATCAACTGTTGGTCGAGTCAAGAAACGCACAACAAGTGAACGCGTTGATTAATCTACATATGACCACCACACCGCCGGCGAATATTATTCCGTTGCTCACGCTGCTGCAGCTGAAAGTGAACGTGCTGAAGGCGCAGGTTGAGAGCTTGATCAACAAGAAGGTGATGGAGTGCCAGGGATACGGGTTCGAGGTGAGGATCTGTTTTGCTGTTTAACCCTTTCGTTATCGGCGAGACGTATGTAGATGGTCTGTTTGAGTAGCCGAAAAAAATTGCTGTTAATTGAGGATATTATGAGACGTGATAAGTGGGAGATAAATAAGACGAAAATTCTTAGAAAAAATAAATATGTAAGAAAAAAGTAATTGTGTCACGAAAGGGTTAACACGTTCTGTGCCACGTATACTATTTTGTTGAAGATCTATTTTTTTTTTTATAATTTGGTTTTATGTCACATCGACATCTAGGTGATCAGTGACAAGTTTGGTTCGATTTCCTTTACTTAGATCTCATGGTAGAGTTAGGACTCTTTTAGGTAGTATGTTGTAGTCCTGTGACTGTTGAAGATTTGTCGAGCTCTCATTAAACGAATAAGAATGCTCTTCGATTCGATGCTAGAATGAAATAAACACAGAGGAAGATTAAAGTGTCAATGTGATTTTTTAACTTCGTTTCAAAGTTCAGCTAAATCTTGCAATCTTCATACGGCACAGAGCGTGTTAAGTATTATACTTAGATAGGTATCAAGCACTTAAGATACAATTTTAAAACTGCAAAGACGAGTCACACTTCAACACACCCCGAAACAAAATCCTCATAATTTAATCATCCTCACCTCTCCTCACGCTATCTAGGTCAGAAAGGACAATTAACGTAACGACCCTCTGTCGTCAAGAATTCCTGTTTCACCCGGTTCACCCATCTATTTATCCATTCATCGCAATTTCGTGCGAGAGAACTCCGCGAATATTAAAAGAACACGTTCCTTCACGCTCACGAGAAGCGTCGATTGCGTCCTCATTTGCATGCCATTCGCGTTCCAGGTGGAGACCAGCGGACCCATAGACCCCACTGTGCTCACGATGAAGACGAACGCCGAGCTACGACAACTGTTGTCCGCCTTGAGGCAGAAAGAATGCGACGAACGAGTGAACGCTAACTTTTCTCCGTATCATTCTCAACGTGTAATAGCCGAGGCTCGTTTGAACAACGTTCAAGCCAAGATTCGTCAAGTAGAAGCGGAATTCGAGAGAAGAAGATGCATGACGGTGCCTACTCCTACGCTCACTTCAAGAATCATCCAACAGTTCTCAGAATCGAGATGCATGATTGGTTTTGCTCACGCGAACATATTCGATCCTTACGTGCAACGAAGTACCATGGACTCTCCGGATCCCTTCGTACCTTGTATACGAAATCCTAGGAAGTTGTATCTGAAACCTCGAGAACCTGGACAGGAAACAGCGCAAGGGAGAGACGAGAATGAGACGACATCCGAAGGAACGTCGATGTGCAAGGACACTGGTACCGGCGAGGGCAACGTTAATTCCTCGAAGGACAAAGGGGTCGAGTCTAAATCGAGCGAGGATACGTGCAGTTGCGAGGGAACTTCCTCAGAGGAGAGCCTCGACGAGGATAAAAAAAAACTCCGGCTAAAGATTGACGAAGGTGGAAAGGTGACGATAAGTTGTGGGGCGAGCTTGAGGGATGTGTCGCTGTTGAGGCTGGCGTCGAATGTCGTTACGAGGATTAGGAAGGTTTGTAAGAAGGGTAGAGGACAGGGGAAAGGAGTGAAAGAGGTGAGGAGAGTGTCTCGTGATGGAGAAGAAGTAGACGAGGAGATGAAAAAAGATGAGGAAGAGGTGAATTCTGGGGACAAGTTGGTGTATGTCAAGGACGGGGATACTGATAGTGAAGACTTTGAGTTGTTTATATTTGAAGAGGATCCAGGTGATGAGAGCAGTGATAGCGAAGACTTAGATCTGTTTATATTTCAAGAAGACCCAGACGGTGAGACCCAGATCAAGGAGGATATCAAGGAAGAGCCTGAGAGTATAGAAAGTATAAGAATTCCTGATTCTGCAGATATACCGATTAAGAAAGAATCTAAGAGTATGGAAAAGATAGGAATTCCGGATTCCGTAGACACACCGATTAAGAAAGAACCTGAGAGTGTGGAAGAGATAAGAACTGGTAAAGATATTCCGATCAAGGAAGAATCAACGAAACAAGACGAGGAAAAGAAGTCTCCGCAATACACAACGGTTAAATCTGTAAATGTAGAGCCAGAAACGAAGGTAACAGAGCTGTATGTGGAACCAAAAGTGAAAACTGAGACACATAAGGCGGAAGCATACATATACGTGGTACCACAAGTACCAGTAGATCCACACGTGAAAACTGCGATGGCTGAGAAGTCACATGTGGAACTATTAGTAAAAACTGAGGCAAAACCACAGTCTGGACCATCTTATATAGCACCAAAAATAAAAACACACCCTAAAACGCTGGGAATACCGTTAAATGTACCAAAAGTGACAATGCAGCCACAAACGCATGCAGCACCCTTGTATGTGGTGCCAAAACCGAAAACAGAGCCTAAAACGCAGGTGGTACCACGGACACACGCGGATCCACACGTGAAAACGATGTTAGCTGAGATGTTGCACGTGGAACCAGCGGTGGAAACAGAATCAGGACCGTCTTTTGCGGTACCAAAAGTGATAACGCGGCCCAAACCGCAGGGAGCACCGTTGTTCGCGGTACCAAAAGTGAAAACTGAGCCAAAACCTCGAGCAACTCCGTTATATGCGGTGTCAAAGGTGAAAGAGGAGCCGGAATTAATGAATCCTGAAGGCAACAAGGTACTGGAGACGCGAGAAACCGATGAATCTTGGAGTACTCCGTTTGTAAGAACTCAGAAGTTTGAAGACGATGGCGAAGCGTTGAAAGGGAAGTCAACTGTCGAGGATGTCTCGAAGAACCAAGGAACCGGAAGTGAAGCCGCTGAGCAATGGAAGACGCCTGAGGAGGGACGATCTTCTGATTTGCATGAAAGCACTTTCTATATGATTAAACCGATAACAAAGAAGAAAAGGGTAATTAGAATACTGAAGAAAGAAGATGAACTTGTTTCGAATGAAAATGGTGGATCGCAAAGGAAGGATAGTAAGGAAAGAAACGTGCAGTTTGTGTCAATGATGACTCGTGTTAAGTATAACAGGCGTTTTGGTGATTTTGGGGAATGGAATATCAACGAGTGTAATGTCGAAAAAACAGAAGATTCTTCAAGAGACGTTGAAAAAATAAATACGATCAATGAGAATCAAGCACATTTCCCTTCAGAAAATGAAAATCCCTTAATTAACATTCAACAATGTGAATCCCTTGTTACGACTGAAAAAAATAATGAAATTGGTAAAAATACACTTGTGGAAAAAATGTTTCCAAAAGTTCATAAAAAAAATGGTAAGTAAATTTTAATACATAAATTGAAAATAAATAGCTATATTAATTATACAATTAAAATTGTGATAATAGAATAGCCTTGTTACCATTCTTTATTCTATATTTTATGCAATACTTACTCAAATACGATAAATACAAACAACCGATACGATCCACAGATGAAAATTTCACAACTGGACTCAAGTGTTTTCCGCCACTGAAACACGCAGAACCCAAATCAGCACGAACAACAACCTTTGAAACTAGATTCCATCAAAGGAAGATTGAATCGAAGACCGTTTGCGATAGCAACACCTTTTATCACCACGATTCAGAAACGGAGAATAGTATTGCCTCCAGGATATACTCTATGATCGAAAATCAGTTCGTTTCCTTCGGTTCATTGCTGAGCAATATACCAAATATACAGGATGTTATGTCGAACTTGCATTTCGACAAATTATCGCGTAATACTTTTAACGAGAATGATCTGACCGAACAAGTGGATAATGCTACGAATAATAAAAGAGAATTAAATGAAAAAGACGATTGGACTTTACTTCCTTTGAACACAAATGCTTCCTACGATGATGAACACGCTACTTCCGGCGGAAATTACGTTTCCGCTTACGAAGGGTGTAGAAACGTGCGTGAAATAAAACACTCGATAATCGTGGATAAGGAAAAGGAGAATTATGTAGTAATTCGGGGCTCGATTAGCGGACAATTTCGAGAACTGTCGAGGAACGGTTTCAAACGACCCTATCAAACTCGCAGGAGTTTGATAATAAGAAGTCGATTGAAAAATCCTGAACATTCGAAGAACGAATATGTGCGTCCTTTCACGGTTTTTAAGCGACCCAAAAGAAGTCAAATATTCGTGTCTGAAGCAATGAAACAGACAGAGAGAAAATTGAAATTTAGAGAGAAACTTTTGTCGTTGCCTGAAGCATTGGAAGATATGGAAAGGTTGGAAACAGTCGACGACAATAATTTAAATAATAATGAAAAAAACGAAGAACATACAGAAGTGTCTCAAGAAGCAATATTTCAACAGAATAGTAAACACAGTAATGACTTGAATAATAATTACAGTGCTGCTTCGTTGAATGGAAATGAACACGTAACAGACGTGCAGGATAATTTCAATGATATAGGGATAAATAGACAGACATAATTTGAACGAATATCACGATTTTATTAGGGTTTGGCAGTAAAGTATAACACTGAACATTAAATGGAAAAATAATGACATAAGAAAAGGCGAATCTTTTACAAATTTGCTTGCTTTGTGCGAAATAAAATTCTCTTCGAAGATAGCCCCGGTTTGAAAATTGTACTCTCTGGAACATCGTTACGCGAATGCTCTTTAATCGCGCTGGCCATCTTTGGAAGACCCAAATTGACGTGAAATGAAACGAAATAAAATAAACTCAATATATTCGTGCAGATACAACAATATCGATAATCTTTTCTAACACTCGAAAAAAGAAAAAGAAATGTTGAACAAATGTACATTTGTCTCGTAGTTGGAAATAACTGCAACTTGGTGAGCAAATGCATAGTGTGTGTACCTTCTTCCGCTTTATTAATCGTTAATCCACTTTGTTTTAACGGTTACTAATTTTCGGTCGATGGACCACATCGTTTATCGCTATCGTTAGCTGCTTACTGAGAATCTTTAGAATCCATAGTGTATAGTAACAACGCGACAACGAGGGTTGAACAGACCCTCGAAATCGTACAGCTCTGTTTTGTTTTAGAGGCCAGAATGAAAATCCTTAACGTAATTTACCTCATGTGCTATTATAACACTCATTCGCGTCAACGCAAAGGCATTCGATCCATCAGACATTTCAGATTCAAATACATCCGTACATTGTACACTATAGTCTGTCCAGGATCAACTGGTTAGTCAAAATCATTGCGGAAGAAATCCTCACCATAACTTAATGTACTCTTTGTTCCATTTTATTACTTGATTTTAATATGAAAAAATACAAACTGAAGCATTTCATACATTTTGTTAAAAAAGGAAATAATTTATTAGTTTGTTTATAATAAAATATATATATATGGCT
>NW_017101162.1:33865-65515 GCF_001263275.1 Habropoda laboriosa
CACACTGGTCACATTCATAGAAGGCTAACGCTGTTTCTGTAACAAAGTTTCGCATACATATATATAAATATATATATTGAATTACACAAGGATAATTACGAAATAACGTTCGTCACACCACACTGTAAATACGATGCTGCTTAAAAAAGGGCATAACAAAAAAATAAAGTAGGGTTTCAATATTTAACGTAGAAACGTGGGAAATACCAAGCAAAGAGAGCACTGACATTCGATCGAATGTCGGATGCGAGATATATATCCACGAACGTCGTTCTTCATAATTGCGGAAAATTCATCGTAGCGCAGAGAAAGAAAAAAAACATTAAACACAGGTCGAAGACGTAGTATCGTTGAAGAAACACGTTAGGTACTGGATTAGAGCCATATACATTATATTACATGCTATCGAAGTTATAAACGGACTGATACGCTTATAAATACGCTACATACTTATATAAGCTACCTACTACTTTCAAACTAGACACGCACGTTCGCGAAACAGACTCGATATATCTGTTAAAAGTTATCGTTCTTACGAAGCTCGTTTCAGTCGTGACGGTCCTTCATTTCGGATACTATTGCAAGTAATCAAAGAATGCGAGGAACTGAGTACATTGGCTTTGATTCTCTGATAACAAGTCCCTGTGTGTATGCGTATATGACTCTGATAGAAACTATATAGAATATTGCGCTGCAGGCAAAAACGAGATGCTATATGAAACAAGATACTATTTGCTCGAAGCGAGAAACTTTATATACCAATTTATAGTTCACAGTTTTTCAACGAACCAGGAAACTTCACCCCTCGAGTATTTGTCGCCACATTTTTTTTCTTTTTTCGTTATTTCTATTTCGCTTGAAACTTCCTAACCTCTACGAATAAATATCATTAGTCCGTTATAACCATTGGAAAAAGTATTAAATAAGTGGTGGCTCCTATATTACAGAAGGAAGATAGAATAACACGAAACTCTACGATTTAATTAGTTTAAATACATAATTATCCGATTTTTCTATATCATTGCGTTACGTGGTGCAATTGAAATATGGACATTCGGATAGCCGTGTAAAAACCTTAAGAACTAAAAACAAAAAAAGTATGGACATTCCTTGTTTAAGTCTCCTAACCAATATCAACCTATACTCTGAAATTTTCCTTACATTTTTTTCCCTTTCTGATAACACAGATATGTACAAAAGTATTTACAGATACATTTACATCACTAATATATAGTCAAATATCTCGCGGGGAAAACTTAAATAAATTGTGTATAATGGTTGCAATAATTTAGTTTCATTAAAAATTAATACTTCCTACGGACAAATCTTTGATTAAAAAAACTTATACGACTAACAAGTACTTGTAATCTACAATCGCAGCAACATCTCTAACATGATACAAAGATCTCTCTGACGAACCGTTGACGGTAAAAATCTAGTTACTTATTTTTCCTGCTCTACCGTTACATGTAAGTGAAAAAATTCGGATATCCAACCTTATGTAAGTTTAAGTCCAAAAGATTACTTTATAATAGGTATTTGTAGCGAATATTTATTTTTCATCCTCTTTAAATTCAGTTCAATGTAAGGCGCTTCCTACACCTGGAAGTATTTCTCGAGTCGTAACAGCGACGTAACTAACTCTCGACAAAAAAAAAAAAAAAACGCGAGGCTACACAGCTTTATGAAAACTGCCCACTCTTCGCGAAAACGTGACTCTTAACTGAAATTCAGTAAAAAAAAAAGAAGAGAAAACCCATCGAACTCTGTATACCCTCTCAAGTATTACCTGAATTTCGGATGTACAAGTTGAACTCCTTGCTCGTTCAAGTACTTCAACTTGGCCAAAGGCACGATTGACGTATATTAATTTACGTGCAAACTATTTTTATACAAAAAAAGGAGAAACTTATAAAGACTTCATCTTTAAAAAAATAATTATAATAATAAAGTAACAATAAATACAAGCGACGCAGATGCTACTTTTGTACAATAAAAATGTACAATAGAAAATCGCATTTTCTAGCAAAAGTATTTTAGAGCCACTACCATCGCCCCTGATTTAAAAAAAGTATTGTTCCGGACACGCTAATTCCGTTTTTTGTTTTTTCTGTCTTTTCTACATTGAGTCTACGAATAATAAGTAGCGTTCTTTCTATTCTCCTTCTATTTTCCTTTTCTTAGTTCACACCCATGGTGTACTCAGCTTTCAGTTGACCCAGCACTAGCTTTATATCGTAAAAAGTAGGTCGTCTCTCAGGTTGTAAGTCCCATGCCTAATTAAGAGAATATTGAAATAATAATAATAATTCTGTATTTTTTTTTCTTCTTTTTAAGTATCTTAATACATACTTGTCTCATAATATCATAAACTTCGTGCGGACAACCATCAGGTGGTTCCATCTTGTATCCTTTCTCCACACATTTTACAACATCAGCTAATGGCTGAAAAGAAAAAAAAAACAACAAAAAATCGTTAAAATTACAAATGTAAATAAAATCACGAAAAAATAAAACGACAAAATTCTACTCACAATTCGTGGATATGGTACACGTCCAAAGGAATAAATTTCCCACAGGAGTATTCCGAAACTCCACATATCAGACTTATTTGAAAACTTCTGAAAATGAAAAAAATTCGAAATCACGTTTACACACGAACATGATCGCGTAAAGCCAGTTATCACAAAATCGCAATTTCACAAGTGTGATATTTACATTCTGCTTTAAAGCCTCTGGTGCAGTCCATTTGATGGGCAGCTTTCCGCCTTCGAGAGAAAAATTTTCGTCCCTTGCCAAACCGAAGTCCGACACTTTCGCAGAGTTATCCTCCGCGACGAGAACGTTTCTCGCGGCCAGATCTCTGTGCACTACGTGTCTGGATTCCAAATACGCCATGCCTGCGCACGTGTCGCTGAAAAGGAACAAAATGCATATTTAAAAAGCAGCTCTCCCTCGTGTCTAAGGGATTTACGTAAAAGTGTACCCCACGCGCTGATTTCAACGAAACTTTTATAGATGGAAAACCATTTGACCAATTACATACAACCTATAACTAAGAAGAAAACTATGCTTCCTCGCGATTACGCCATTAATATTTACAATCTCTAACATTCTCGCTTATCAAATTATTCAAGCTAACAGTAACATCGCAGGTATGTCACGTACAAGCACAAGAAACATAAGCAAAATCTTTCGATATATTTTATAAATCACTTCGTATCTACACGAACGACTGAACACATCCACCTCAGCAGAAAGTTTCCGAGAAATCAACGTTGGCGACCTGTGAAACCTAAATCCAACACGATCCACATTTCTACGTACTACGCAAAGTTGATCTGGTCCCTCTTGGAAACGTGCAATCTCCCTCTAGATCTCAGGTAATCCACCAGGGATCCTTTGCTCATATACTCCGTAACCAGGTACATGTGTTCATTATTGAAAACGAGGCCGAGCAGCTTGACTAAATTGTCGTGTATCAACGAAGTCATCAAACTCGCCTCGGCGAGAAACCTCTGTGCAGCCTCGCTGTTGTCTTTCAGCATCTTCACAGCGACCCTCTCGCCTCTATAAACTCCCAGCAACACGTCACCGAACTCTCCTTTACCGATACACTCCCTCAGTTCTAATTCATGGGTCTGTATCACCCAGCCAGCCTCTACAAACGCTTTCGGGTCCACACAGAAGTCCTGTTTGCCCTGTTTCGGCAGGGATTTGGTCAGCTGCGTGCACAATCCGTCAGCATCCTGCTCGTAATGCTCTACCAGCAAGGCGAGATTCTCGAAGAACTCCTCGTCGTCTATAGTCAACTGATTGTTCTTGTATTTCACTCTGTAGTGTTGCACACGGCCTTGATAGCACACGCACAGCGTATAGTCGCCGGGGAAATTCGTCGATTCCCGGACTAGGAACAGGCCGTCCTCGCGCGGCCGCAGCAATCGCTCCGCGGTCTCCCTTGATATCTTTCCGTGGAACCATCTGGAATTGTGATAAGTAAATTTATGTATCAAACGTGATGCGGTTTGATCGAATGTGATTTTTCTTGTTTTGGGAATTATGTATGTTGAAGAATGTGGAACATTTATGCCAGTCTTTGTGTTTCACACGATACACTTGTTTCTTTTCGAATACTAGCCTACGCTTATAGTGTATAAGCAGAATAACTGAACGGAACACTTTGGTCGAAACAATTGGAGGAGCGTGTTTTTATTGTATTCTGAACACGTGTATCACCGATGACGCAGTACTCGGGAAACGGAATTTCCATTAAACGAGAAAATTTATTCTTCGACTAGATTTCTAGGGATGTGTCGACTATGTCGAGTGTATTTTGCTCATGCAAAATTATTCTAATTGTCTTCTCTAGCTATTGTGGCAAGACAACATTTTTATACGTAATTTAAATGGTTTCAAAGGGTGAATAAGATGGAAGAAATGGCAAAAAATGAAAAGGAGTTTTGCATTTGATTTAAAACTTTAGAGTCAAAGCTCATTTTAAGCATGTTCGAAAAAACATAGGTAACTTTAAAAAAAAAATAGAAAATGTGGCATTTATAAAAAAAAAATTTCTTCCATCTCGTCCACCCTTCGAAACCGTTTAAATTACATATAAAAATTGTCTCGTACCACCACAACTAGAGACGATAATTAAGTGACCTATATTCAAACGAAAATCAAAGTATCAAGAATTTCACCGATATCAACATTTTTCAATAGTTAAACATGACTCTTTTAAACTATTCTTTAACCGATCTCGATGAAAACTTGCAATTCTCCCGTGGCAAGGAACGCGTTAAGTTATCTCAACGTTAAATGCCCAACAACTTTCATCGACGAGAGCGACGTCGTTCACCCTGAAAAGGGTTGAATCCTCGGCGCTACCAAACCGTACAAAAAGAGTGATACTCCCGAAGCATTACAGCGAACTTTCTAAACAAAACCCAACAAAGTGACAATACACCGGAACTTTCACGGTGTACCGATGCTTTCACTATCCGACACAATGAAAAATCCTTCGTAAACGGGGTGGAGAGAGAGAGGGGGGGGGAAGGAAAACCTATCGAATCCTCCAATCGTTTCGTAGTAAACTGGCGGGTGCAAGGAAACAAATACGTACGGCATAGCGTTCAGTTTGACCTCGTGCCTCGGATTCACCGATAACGCAGCGGGATTGCTAGGATTCGTGACGTTCGAGGTGAGGATTACCGGCGGCGAACCGGTGTTCATGTGACTGGTTATATTAGGAGAGGTGACGTTCGAATGCGTAGTCATCGTCGGTGATACTGGATGGGACGGAATGTTACTTGCAGACAAGTTGGAAGGAACGTTGTGTTGCGTGCTATTTTGTATAAGGGGATGGGACGTTACGTTTGAGGGGATCGTATGGTGATTTTGATTGCCATCGAGCTTCGCTTGCCGCGCTGGCGCTGACACATTCGGGTATCCGCCACCCGCATTGTGATACGTTGGCATCGCAACTCCCGCAGTGGCCTATGCGAACCTGCAAACGACAACAAAAACCGTTTTAAGCACCCACTTTCCACGCTTCACACTCTTTGTCGCACGCTTCTGCTCTCCTTGAAAATCGACCGGATCGAAATATTTTTTTCCCGCCACTTGTGTCCGCGTGTTTCAGACACGATTCCACGTGGAAAGGACAAATGTCCTTTCGACACGTTCTTTAGCGGACTATTTTAAGCAAACTTTTAGAACGACCCGAACACTTTCTTTTGATTTTCTTTTTCTTTGGCGCTTTCATCGGTGTTCGCGCCTATAGGGGTTTTAAATATTTTCTCGCGTCGCCCTCGAAGCCTGGAGGCGTTTTGAATATTTTCGCGCACTGTGCCGTAGGCGGGAATTTAATTTTGAGTTCTTCTCCTCTGCGTGGTTCGAGTTTCATTTTTGAAACGGTAAATTTTAAGACTGAAATGCAAAATAGACGAGATTTATCTACCGCACGCTGTATTATTACACGTTGCAACTTCCTTTTTCTCCGTGAACAAGGTCAACGTCTTAATCATACCACATTGCACACTCAATCTCCAGAAACTAAGTCAAGGACTTATTAAATCCATCTTACAATTTCGTCTTTCATTGTCCGGTGAATAAGGCTTATGCGATACACGTACCGATGAAATGTTCGTAATGAATTTGGCCATCAGGACACGTACCGATAAAATCTGCATAAGCCTATATACTGCGAGCAATTAAAATTCCACTCACTAAAATAATAAAAATGGAAAAGAAACAAATTGCATTCAATCTCCATACGAAATTTTTAGCACACTTTTTGCAGTTCACTTTGGCATTTCTAATATACACGTTTGTGAAACATTCGAACACTTACTTTTCCTCGATTAATAGAAAATAAGTTGGCATGTATAATTATTTCTTTATTTCAACAAAATTCACCGTAATTTCTGTAACTTGAAGTGAAAAAATCTAAATCTGTCATTTTCGCGGATTTCATTGATCTAGTATTAACAAAAAAAAGGTCATACAATTGTCCGATAAAACCTGTATCCCATTTTCTCGTTGAAAATCTCGACGATTGTTCACCAACTGAACTGACGCATACACGAGCGACGAAAAACCATAGAAGAATCAGAACTTCCTAGAAGCATTAGCATAAGGATTCACTTAAGCATTCGTACAGTTGCTCCGGCGACAAACGTTGATCAAACGTGACACTGCTACGTCGAGTAAAACGCGCTCGTGTGCGATCTCTGTGCGTTAACATGAAACGCGATGTATCGTTAACCGATACGCGGAGGGCGAAAAACGAAAAAAAAAAAAAAAAGCGAAAAAGGAAGAAGGAGCACGGCTATCGTGTATCTCAAAGACAAAATCAACGCTGGAACCACATGCTCTCGAACCGAGTCCCCCACGATGAGGCAAATCTTTATGGTCGTTACTCGGGAAACCAGATATCTGAAGCGAACGCGGCACCACCGTACGCCGAAACATTCTTGATAAGTCCCGATCTCGCGAATGCTGCCTTTCAGAGACCAAACTGCACGCCTAACGAATCGTATAATTTCATTCTATATTTGGTAATTAGTCGATAAGATTCTGGTTGGTGTGCTTTGTGTCTTGCCACGCGAGAAACTCAGTTTCCATTGAATTGGCACAATTACAGAAAGTGTTCCTGCGATTCTACTATTTTAGTTTTGTAACGGTTTCATAACATGCAAGTTCGCCTTTAGTTGAACAGTAGGATATTTCGTGGAATAATAAAAATTGTCGCGTGAGAAATGGATTTTAACTGTGGGGACCCTCGAATGTTTCATTGGCGAAATAAATTAATAAATAAATATACGTATACATAGTTAGAAATTTGAGAATTTCAGTCAGAAATTAGGGAGTTAAAATTAAGAATATTAATTAGAAATTTTTAATTCCGAAATGAATGTATTAATAAATCTACTGATTTTCAAGAAAAAAGAATCGTCTCAAATCGACTCAACTTCACATTCTCAACTATTGGATCGTCTGACATGAAATATCACATTTTCCAGGGAAAATGAAAATTGTTTCTTAAATTCAAACAAACATTAGCTTCGGATTCACCAACAGTCACTTGCCAAGAATTACATAAATTTTACGTTAACGCGAAAGAACTCGGAACATGCCAACACTCGTGTCATCACTTACGAACGATTAGAAATCCGACATTTCATACTACGCGCCTAATACAATGCTCTGTTCATTCGAAGCGTAACAGACACCGTCATTCATAATTATTAAAACAACATTATGTTCTTGCAAAAAATATTAAATGTTTGAAGTCTCAATTTCTTCTCCGAAGTTAGAACCATTTTACGAGATTGCAGACTGAATATGTAATATTTTTTAAATCCCAAGGGTACATTATCATTTGATAGTGATCTATCGCGAATTGCTCTCGAGAGTCAAAATCAGTGAATATACACCGCATTGAGAGTACTCGCAGAGAGCTGGACACACAATTTCAGAGTACTCTCGAGAGCAACAATGTTAAAAAACTCTCTGAAAATAATTTTATAAAAAAAACTATCGCGAGTTACTCTCAAGAACCAAATTTATTAATGTACAACTGGACACACAATCTGAGACTACTCTCGAGAGCACATATCTTGAAAAACTCTCACATATGCACCTGCCCTAATAATTTTACAACTATTAAATTTACGTTACTTCCAATAAACATCCCAAAATTTGCAAACGAGAATATATATATACCAAACTAAATTACATCACAAAACAAAACGCACACCAGACCGAAAAAAAAAACCCAGTCATTCTAAAAACTTCATTTACACTTGCGCATAAACGTCCATTACTAAATCTTTCGCCATGGACACTGGATAGTAGGTGAGAAAACGTTTTCCCCGTGAAAGGTGATCGAGCACAGCGTGCAGCACGGTACGCACCATATTTAATCGTGCATCCGCGGTGACTGAGGTGAGCATTTAATCAGCCAGTTAGTTTAAGTGGCCATTGTTCCAACGCGCGCACTATCCGCTCGTTCCGTCCGCATTATAATGCGCTAGACACCGATAGACGACGGACATGCGTGAAAGGTGAATCACTCCGTGTGTATTTTCGAAACGGCCGACAAACCAACCAACGAACATGCTCGTTCGAACCACCACCACCACCTCTGCATACTACTCCCGAGTAACATCGTTTGGTTTCCGCTCGTTCGCGTGGATTCGCGCGATGTCCTTAATCCCGCGTGTGTTTGCTATTGCGGCTCGCTCGCGTGATCGAGAGCAAAGGAAATTTCCGTGGCTTCGTGTAAACCGCGGTTTCTTCTTCCCTCTTTCCAACGTCATTTCATACGAAACTATTATTCGCGATAGTTAGACGCAAGGAGGTACAAAATTTCCATTTCGCGAAGGAAATCTTCTCTTCGCTGTTCGTGAGGAATACAGTATATTGGACACAATGATAGGACACTTTACATATTTTTGAATATTTTGTGTATTTAGAAGAGGAGAGGAATATAATATAGTAACATTATGATGCAAAATTTTTGATGTCCTTTTGGGGGTGTTTTTAAGGTCGCTGAAGTTGAAAATGAGTGCCATTTTGCGTGGTTTTAAAAATTTGGCCCTATGGACATTTGGCCGTCGATTTAAATTGCAATATTTTGCAGTTCAAATACTATACTTTAGCTGAAGAAAATGTTCATTTTGTACGTCTTATATAGGGTGCTTCGGAAATGGGCGGCCAAACTTTGATATCGCATTCTACTCTCTCTAAGATCTCTCTCTCCCTAAAATTTCTACTCACCCTAAAATCTCTACTTTCCCTAAGATCTCTACTCTCCCTAAAATCCCTACTCTCCTTAAGATCTCAACTCTCCCTAGGATCTCTAATCTCCCTAAAATCCCTACTCTCCCTAAGATCTCTACTCTCCCTAAGATTTCTATTCTCCCTAAAATCCCTACTCTCCTTCAGATCTCTACTCTCCCTAAGATCTCTACTCTCCCTAAAATCCCTCCTAAGATCTCGACTCTCCCTAAGATTTCTACTCTCCCTAAAATCCCTACTCTCCTTAAGATCTCGACTCTTCCTAAGATCTCTACTGTCCCTAAAATCCCTACTCTCCCTAAGATCTCTACTCTCCCTAAAATCCCTACTCTCCTTAAGATCTCGACTCTCCCTAGGATCTCTACTCTCCCTAAAATTTCTACTCTCCCTAAAATTTCCACGCTCCCCAAAATCTCTACTCTCCCCAAGAATGAGAAAAGCTCACAATTCTGAAAATTACATAAATTCCTCGAGACACAAATAGGATCTCAACTTTCCCTAAAATCCCTACTCTCCTTAAGATCTCGACTCTCCCTAGGATCTCTACTCTCCCTAAAATTTCTACTCTCCCTAAAATCCCTACTCTCCTTCAGATCTCTACTCTCCCTAAGGTCTCTACTCTCCCTAAAATCCCTACTCTCCCTAAGATCTCTACTCTCCCTAAAATCCCTACTCTCCTTAAGATCTCGACTCTCCCTAAGATCTCTACTGTCCCTAAGATCTCGACTCTCCCTAAGATTTCTACCCTCCCTAAAATCTCTACTCTTCCTAAGATCTCTACTCTCCCTAAAATTTCTACTCTCCCTAAAATTTCCACGCTCCCCAAAATCTCTACTCTCCCCAAGAATGAGAAAAGCTCACAATTCTGAAAATTACATAAATTCCTCGAGACACAAATAGTAACAGAAAGAAAATAAAACTGAAATTACCCGACAATGTCGAATTGCGATGAATTCGCGATCCCGTCGGAATTTTCTTATTTCACGTAACAAGAGAAACAAGGAAAGACATTGAAATTCTGTTGCGAAAAGTCTCGTTTCCATCGTAAACATCGTGAGTCACCGGCAATCCACGTGACACGATGTTTCTTAAAGTCAAGCACACGTTCCCGGATAAAAGTTCGTATTCTTTCGTTTGTTTAAAAGAAAAAATAGTAAAGGAAAGGTACCACAACGCTTGGAAAACGAGATTTGCGAGAGAGAGAGAGAGAAAAACATTCGGTGGTTCGAGAGCGTGTGCTGTTCAAAGCACTGCGAATGTCAGCCATTGCGGTTGCAGTATGCTTGCGAAGCACACCGTGGTTTAGATTACCATTTCCTATAAACTTTGCTGCGTTTTGTAACTGAGACACTTCGTGACACAGAGGAATATCGTAACGTCTGTCCAGCGGTCTGTTGTGCGGCTGGTCCGCGGATAAAACAATGGAAACCAAGATGCAGGGATTGGAAACCTATTTTATGCTAACCGTATTATATCCTCCGCTCTGGATGCAATCTAATAGTAAAGGAAAGGTACCACAACGCTTGGAAAACGAGATTTGCGAGAGAGAGAGAGAGAGAGAGAGAGAAAAACATTCGGTGGTTCGAGAGCGTGTGCTGTTCAAAGCACTGCGAATGTCAGCCATTGCGGTTGCAGTATGCTTGCGAAGCACACCGTGGTTTAGATTACCATTTCCTATAAACTTTGCTGCGTTTTGTAACTGAGACACTTCGTGACACAGAGGAATATCGTAACGTCTGTCCAGCGGTCTGTTGTGCGGCTGGTCCGCGGATAAAACAATGGAAACCAAGATGCAGGGATTGGAAACCTATTTTATGCTAACCGTATTATATCCTCCGCTCTGGATGCAATCAACTTTTGTACGCAGACGGAGAGTCGGCGAATGTGTAACTTGTACTGTCTTGTTTATTCAACCCTTTACAACGCCGTGTGACTTGGAAGTTACGTATCCATTTATTTATACATTACCAGTCTTATTTTATTTTTTTATTCCTGTACTACTGCATTGTTACGAGATAATTTTTTTATAACGATTATTAATTCTTGCTTCTATCGTCGAAATGTAAAATTGTAATCAACTGGAACTTTTCTTTTCGTGAACGAAGAAAAATGGGGTTATAGAAGGGTTGATATTTAACGATTAACTTTGATGTTTGAAAAGTGCAGAAAAATGAAATATAGTATTAGTATTTTATAGATATTGATATTTTATAGTATTAAAAAAAATGAAATTGAGGATAAAATGTTTAAATATTTATTGATAAGGTAAATGTACGAAAGAAGTCTAAACGTTTCCTCTTATTATATCCATATTTCTGCCCCAACCAGATGCAAGTAGAATGCACCATGTTGCATTATGCAAAAGGATGCTAATGAAACGTTATTGCCCGCAATTTGAGCGATAATACGTTCTAGGAAATAATTCGATGGATCAGGACTTTCTATTATTCACTTTTCACCACTATGAGCAATCATCTTTCCCATCACACGACGCAGAATTTCTCCCTGGAAAAATCAAACATTTTTCCACGCAGAAAATTCTTCAAAAATCATGGTTAAGAAGACATAAAATAAAAATACAGCTCAGCAATTCGAAATTTCACCTTAACCCTTTCGTTACTAGTGTAACAAGTCCCACTTGAGTGTTTGAACAAAAATTCGTCCAAATTTACTATCCCTATTTAATTTAATGCTATAATTGATATATAATTTAGTATTTATTTATTCTTTACAAATTCTTTGAAAAAAAAAATAATTCGATCATGAAAGGGTTAAAGAACACTTAAACCCTCTCGTCTCCCCTCAAAATTAAACACTCCTGCGTCGTTCTACAAACCGATCCCCGAGTTCTCGTAGGACTGATAAAAATTGTCCAGAGATGTTTCCACGGTTTCCCTTATTCATAGGCAATTGGAAATGAAATTCCGTCGATTTCTATGGCATACGCCGACGGCAACAGTAGCAGAAGTGACAAATCCGTTGCACGGGCAAACATTGAATAATTCAACCGGTGTTTATCCTTGGCCGGTGTCTATGACGAGCACGTTATGTCACGTGAAAATATATAGCCGCGGCCGGACATACTAATACGAGGAACGTCATTACGTAAGTATGAATGGCCACGTTTTATTGTCCGCGTTTTCGAATTTCGAATAAAGCGTGTCACGCGTCCACGCTCGAATCGAACTTTCACGTCGAGAGCGTGCGTGTACTCTCCACCTCGGTTCAACGCGTCCTTTTTTAATCACCGTTTCGTCATAATTTTTAATGGGTCGAAATGTGCCCGAAAACGAAACTTTCCAGAAAAAGTGAACGTTCGATACTCGTTTGCAACTTTCTGACTTTGTTCTCTCTGCATGTATGCTTCCAGTTTTATCGGTACGAATCTAATTCTTTTAACGAGGTTTCGGTTACATAAAAATTCACCTCTGGAAAGTTACCGATGGCTCGTTTTGACTCAGGACATTTTTCAGCGTTAATTGATACGAGATGAAGAAACTTTTTCCCAAGTTTCTTGCGTCAAAAAAACTGTTTTATCGTGCTCGAAGGTTGTGCGTATGAAATTGAAAATTGTCTTAAAAAATTGTAAAAGTGGAGAAAATTAGAAAACATTCGAATACATCGAATATAGGGACGTGTTGGTCATTGATCAGGCTGTCGTTTATTTGCTTGCACTTTGAGCATAATGCTTCTTCTGTTGAATGAATATGACCAGTTTGTAATATAGTACGTAATGTAATTCAATTCAATTGAATCATTTCCTCAGCAAACCGGAAAAAGTGTAACGCGTTGCAATGATTCAGAGAACCTTGACCAGGTTTCATTGAAACAGAAACAAGTTCTTTGATATTTTTCCTTATATTTTAGAAAGCTTCAATTTTTACGAGAAAAAAAAGAAATTTATAACGCATCTGAAATATCATCGACGACTAATTAATTCTGCGTAATTTTAGCGCGATTGCTTCGATTTTTACGAAACGAAAATTCACCGGTGATTCTAAAACATCATCGATGACTAGTTAACGATAAAGAACAAACTTTTCTTCACCTCCTTCGGTGTACATAGAGAAAATAAACAAAGATCATTCGACTAATTTATGATTGCTCCGATTTTATTAATGATACACTTTCCGTAGTCTCATCGTGAGATGACTAAAAAGTGAAAAAAAAAAGAGGGAAAAAATGTAAACTGATCTTCGGTAATAAATCATGGAAGGAATGCAACTTCGAGGTCGACGTACAAAGAAGGCATTCATTATGGATGCTAGAGCAAAGAGTTTAATACGGGAATATCTATCAAAGGCTGTGCACATGTTTTCGGTGTGTTTGATAATATACGGAAAATTGGTTAAATACCTTGCCCATAGAGAGTGTATCAAAATTTATTAGTGGTAATCGGAGTTGTGCAGCTACATAGAAACCCCCCGATAACACTGTTTTCAGAGTAACTAAACAATGGAATATTGATGAGTTCAACTTGGGAAATATTAGCCACACAGGCCGCCAAAGCAACTTCATAATTTCTGAATAAACTTGTAGAATGTTGTAAACCACAGTTTTCCCATTTTTCAGATATTCACTTGCCATTGATTTTACTACATTTATAATTTCTACTTTACTATATTTGTAATCTCTTTTATGAAAGTGAACTCTTAATTAAAACGAATTTTACGTAGAAAAAAGAAACTGCAATTCGTAAAATAATACTATATTTATCTTCTTTCTTTTTTTTTTTTATAAAAGTGAACTCTTAATTAAAAGGAATTTTACATTGAAAAAGAGAAACTCCAATTCATGAAATATTCACTTACTATTAATTTTGGTACTCTATATACGTTACTACGTTTATCTTCTTTCTTTATAAAAATAGCCTCTTAATTAAAAAGAATTATACATTGAAAAAGAGAAACTTCAATTCATAAAATATTCACTTACTCTTAATTGTACAATATTTACAATTTTTGTCCATAAAAATAAACTCTCAATTACAAATAAATTTTACACTTCTAAAAAAAGAGAAACTCCGATTCAACTGTCTTAAAAACGTTCATCGCTATGTAAATTCCCTCGGCTTCCGGTAAAACCGGAATATTCAATACTAATAAGCCCACCATCTCGCCATAAATTCCCCACACTTTCGTGTCTTTATTCCATCCTATGAACTACAGGATAAAGAAGATCCTGGCCCACCGGGTGGATGCTTCACTTCCGGTAAGCAACGGGACGATAAAGAGTGATACCATCAACGAAGAAATACCCGCTAAAACCTTAAGCTCTTCTCTCTCTTGGAGCAGACGCAACAAGTGTTTGAAAATTCACCAATTCTTACGATTCAGGGCGTCTCGTGGGAAAAAGAGGGAGTTATCTATGCAAATCCGTACGAAAGACACCGAAAGCCGGACGAACTTCTCACGAAGTGCTTCGCCAAGGGAAGCCAGCCAGCCTCTTTAGCCAGCTGTTCCTTGTTAGCCGTAGCAATTAGCGGGGACGAACGGAAATTCGGGGACGTGGATCGCACGCATCAGCGACGCAGGTGGCGTTCAGACCGAGGAAAAGGTATAACGTGACCGGCCTCGGGTAATAAGCGTTTCGATTGCACACGGTGCATCACCCAGCTGGAAACGACGCGCGATTTCCAGCGTTCGCCACTTCACACTGTTCCGCACGATGACGCTTCATTTAAGACGGCGATTGCGAGAGTAGCTTAGCCCTTTCGAGACCGAATTATTTCATTTTATTTTGGATTCTTTGAGGATTTCTTGTTTGTTAGCATTGAATCGAAGAACAGCCTTATTCGTTTAATGAAATTTTCAACAAAGTGGTGCACGTGGACACAGAATGCGTTAACCCTTTCGCGACCGAATTATTTTATTTTATTTTTTTAAGGGTTTCTCTTACTTGTTAGTATTGAATCGAAGAACAGCCTTATTCGTTTAATGCAATTTTCAACAAAGTGGTGCACGTGGACACAGAATGCGTTAACCCTTTCGTGACCGAATTATTTTATTTTATTTTTTTACAATTTCTTATTTATTAGCGTTGATTCGAAGAACGTCCTTATTCGTTTAATGCAATTTTCAACAAAGTGGTGCACGTGGGCACAGAATGCGTTAACCCTTTCGCGACCGAATTATTTTATTTTATTTTTTTAAGGGTTTCTCTTACTTGTTAGTATTGAATCGAAGAACAGCCTTATTCGTTTAATGCAATTTTCAACAAAGTGGTGCACGTGGGCACAGAATGCGTTAACCCTTTCGCGACCGAATTATTTTATTTTATTTTTTTAAGGGTTTCTCTTACTTGTTAGTATTGAATCGAAGAACAGCCTTATTCGTTTAATGCAATTTTCAACAAAGTGGTACACGTGGGCACAGAATATGTTAACCCTTTCGTCACGGAATTATTTTTTTCCTTTTTTCAAGAATTTCTCATTTATTAGCATCGAGTCGAAAATCATACTTACTCGTTTAATGAAAGCCCGATAAATTTTCAACAGAGTAGTACACGTGGCGGAGAATGTGTTAACCCTTTCGTGACACAATTCCTTTTTCCAAGAAATGTTTTTTACGTATCTGCATCTTTTATTTCACTTATTTTACCTTTACTACTCTTATTTTATTGAGATCAATTTTTGTTCGAGTATTCAAGAGGGACATTGCATCCCAATGGTAACGAAAGGGTTAAATCGAACCACCCTATCCGGAAGAATTGTATTTCTCAACTCGGTTCGCTTCAAAATCATCCACGTTTCTGATTCGCGTTAACTCACGTTTCTCTTTACATTCTTACTTTTATTTCTTTCACATACGTTACATCAACTTCTTCTTTTAACGTTATCGAGCCGCTTTAATAGCCACCAGCACGTCTAATGCCGAGTTCGGAACTACAAACCGTATCGGCGTAATAACACTCACGAGAGCACATTACGCGACCGTAAAACCTAAACGCGAACAACGAGGATTCTCAAGCGGAAGTAAAGCGAAGAGTAAACGCGAAACGAGTTTATCTCGGGAGATTTTCACGATAGGAGATCGTGCGTTCGAGAGACTATGACGCCGCCGACCATGCACTCGCGTTTGCACGAAATACTGCGCCTGTAATTCTTTGTTACGATCAATAAAAGCGGCGAGTTGCTTCGGGAATTAGCCTGATAGGAAAGGTAAACGCGATCGCTTGTTCGCGGGCGCGAACAGAATCGTTTCTATTGCCCGGCGATAAATCGAACATGCTGTCGAATGGCTCAATTGAACGGCGCTTACCAAGTTCGTAGGTCACGCTTTGCGAAAGCTAATTCCAGATGAGAACTGTTAAGTCGATATTAGGGTGCTTTGTAAGTTCTGCTCCCTTGGAAACGCATACCAAGAGCTCAGCTCTTGAAAGCACTCAATATTTACCAATGAGATTCTTACTAATATTTGCAGCAGATTTCTGTAATTTTGTGCAATAAGGATGTACCGTGACTTTCACATCCATGAAATTAGCGAATGTTTCGTTAAATCACATGCAGATCAAAATTTGATAAGAATCCAAAAACTTGATATTTACTTTCAAGCATACACACCGTTGGTTCTTACTAATATTTATAATAACTTTCTATCATTTAATGCTGTAAGAATGTACCATGATTTTCACATCCGTAAAATTGGTAAATGCCTCGTCAAATCAGACATTCGTCAATATTTGTTGGGAACAATTGTATCGATCTTTTATGCAAATTAGCTGAGAGATTTAGTCTACCCAAGCCAGCAATTAGCTCATAGAATTCTAATCTAATTGCTGATATGATAATAAAAAAAACTGTCTCTTTTAAAAATCGAGCCTTCAATCTATGTCAATCTATGATAAGTCTAATCAATTTCAACACTTTATACACATTTTACATAGATTGTATCTTATCATCTATTACATCAAATCACCTGTACTCCCATATTTGGCGAGAACAATCGTATCACCTACACGTGGCACAGCAACAACAATAACAACATAAATTCTCCATTACGGAGATGCCTCACGACCCTTGAATAGTAAAAAAAAATCATACATCGATGCAATCTGATAAGCAACAACACATGGGTTCGTTCAGATTAATCTGATATTTTACCGCTATCAATCTTCGTTACATCACGTCCTTCTCGAATATCATCTGAACGCTCTATTATGACATTTCGCGAATTATCGCGTAATATCGCTATCGTAAACACTTGTAATACCTACGTTGAACTCAACGCAGTTGTCCTATACTGTATTAGATTGCGCTGCAATAAAGTCGAAACACGCGAAACACGCAGTGTCCGATTTCAATACATACATACGATCGACCATCGACGGCTATTTCACGTCCAAAATCAAACGGTCCTTCAAGGACACTTAGCCTTCCAATAGGGCTATTACTTTGAGCCGGGTATTCGAGTACCCATGATGTACCCGGGTAGATGAAAATAACCCGATCGACCCGGGTATCTCACGAGTACTCGAATATGCACATAAAACAGTCGAAATCTCGGTGGCCACTACCGCTGGTGGTTCCCCGGGCAAAGAAATGCGGATCGGTCGCGACAGCGATGCAACGATAATGTTAGGGCTTGCGGTTGATCTTTCGATCGTTCAAGCGTTGCTGAGCTTTGCACGTTTGTGCCGACTATTGGTCTAAGGCTACGAAGGACCAGCTTCTTGGTTGAAACGCCAAGTTTTATTTGTGTAGTCTATGTTCTGACTTGTTTCAAGGTCTAGAGTCTACTCTGCGAGGTGCGAAGTCTTTCTGGCGGAGTCTCCGCGGTTTCCCTCGACGGAGACTCCCATTTTTCCTTTTCTAACATCACCAATCAGTTTACTCCGGTGCATCGCAACCTCCCTCCATTAGCGCGTTATCTTAGGGTGAGGTGAACAACGACCGGAGAAAGTGTTCGGTGGACGCAATCTCCGCTTTTCTAGACTTCGTTAACCTTTTAGGTGCGGCGCGCTCGCCCGCAAGTGGGTACCCCTGGGACGGCGCGCCTGGCCGCGGATGGCACAAAAGCCGTTCATGACGATTCTTTTATCTTCGATATTGCCAGGAAATGTGGTTTAGGCGAAACAAATGCGAAATAAAGCAAAAAACGTATAATACCGTCGAAAATCATGATATCCACGAAAGTCACTATAGTGTCGTACCGTCCAAATTGGTGCTATCCGCGAAAGCCACTACAGTGGCGTTCCGTAAAAATAGAGGGTCTCGGCGGAACGCCACTATGGTGGCGTAGTACCGTTCCAATTGATGCCATCCGCGGAAGCCACTAGTGGCGTCGTGGGCCACTTTTCTATTTTTCCCTTCGGAGACTCCAGGATTTATGGCAGGGTCTGGCCCTAGGGACTAAGTGTCGCAGGCAACGCAATAAACACTTGTGCTGTTTTGAGGAAACGATATTTGCCTGCGACGGCGACCACTTGACTCGCTGCCATAAATCCGGCTGCAGGACACGCCTTAACAGATCCCGACGTGTCAAAGTGCACCTGTACCCTACACAATATCGTTTTGAAACCTCTGCCGAAACAGTTGAGGAATAATAGATATCTACTTTCAGCTGTCTCATCTCATGATAATTTCTATTTACCCGGGTATCTCTTAAGTAACAGCTCTACCTTCCATCCCCACCGTTAATTTACTATCTAGCGTCTTTTTTCACCGTGTTTGCCCCGCCCTGTGCTTATTTCTTCGACGGAGAAAGCGAGCTACAGTCTCTCTGTCTAAAATGTATCGAGTAACGACGATGCAGTTTGCAATCTGGGAAGTGGCCTTGAACGATACGTTACATCTGAATGTAAAACAATATAAATATCTCGTTTTTTCTTTTATCTCGATTCTACTGTACGTAACACTTGGACGAGATTCAGTTGCTCGGAATGAAGATAATATATATATATATGCACTTTCTCTTGAATAATAAATTAAACGTACGCCGAGTTCGTTAACGCGGGAGAGTGTGTATTGTGTAGAAAATGATAGGACGTAGGAATAATAAAAGAAACTTGATGAACAATTTAGTAGAAAGGAAACGCGGTGCACTCTGCCATTCATACGAGCAGATAGACATCTTCCAACGCATCCACCCAACCATCCACGCCTTATTCAATTTCTTCCAACGCTGCATAGGAAACACTTACACTAATGCCTTTCTAAAAATAACACTGTGCTTATTCTGTAAATACGAGAACTGCCGAAGCAGTTCTAAATGAATAACAGTATAGAATTCCTCGGGAAGAATTGCTCGTGTTTAGAAGAACTTGCTCGAAGGTTTTCCGTAAAACGGCGCGAAAAGATATTCTCTTTTCTGAGATTAAATGTTTGTTAACGAAAAAAATTGGTACTCTAAACTGCTCTAATGAAAATAGGGACACTGATGTCCGTAATTATGTAAAATTATTAAATGTCGAGCAAACCTAAATATAAAGATTACGCCATATTAAACATTGTCACATAATTGATTGTGAAAATGAGTTTTCTCGACAACCACTTTCATACGATATAAAAAAGAATTATAGTCATGGATTAAAAAAAAAACTTATTATCGTCGTTACGCGAAAATTATTGTAAATTAAAAAAATTACTTAAGCCATCGTATTGTGCACAAAAAATAATGAAACTTTGTCCTCTTCTACTTTTCACACAAATCTACCGTTTACGGGAAAAACTTGTTGGAAATTAATAGCGTAAACACCCAGTACGTATATCTCTTTTTTGCAAATAAATGTAATTTAAATTTAAAAGTGCGTTTTACTGCAAAATCATAAAACAAAATTTAGCCGTTGATTTAAAAAAAAAAATCGTAATATCGTCACTAAGCAAAAATTACTGCAAATTTGAAAAGTCCATTCGTGGCAAATAATGAAACTTTGTCCTCTTCTACTTTTCACACAAATCTACCGTTTACGAGAAAAACTCGTTATAAATTAACACCTAGTATACCTTTTCTTGCAAATAAATGCAACTTAAATCATACAATACTTTCTGCAACAGGCGATCCCAACACCTATCGCCGACAATGCACCTTTCAATCGTCGTCAATTCTGCCAATACCACGAAACAATCAACGAAGAAAGAGAGAGAGAGAGAATTCACGCAACGTCGTAACAAACCTCGCGACAAGATTTAACCAATTTCAGAGCGGGGAAACGAGCGGCAAAGCAGGCTGCGAAACTAGCAGAACCAAATAGTGTCGGTCGTTATTCGCGACAGAGTCGCGGCACGTAGGCCGCGTCCAAAGAGGTTCAACACTCATTCTCCGCCCCTCCAAGGAAAACCGCAAGGTGCCTCGCCCCGTTCCACGCGTCTAAAGATATCAGCTTAACAAGAACGACAGAAGAGAGAGAGAGAAAAAAAAAAAGGAGGGAAAAAAGAAAAGCGTAATGCTCGCGTTCGCGAGTCTAAGCAAGCAAGCAAGGCAAGGAAAGCAAGGCAACCAGGACGATAGTGACAAACGCAGGGCGTGAAACGACCACTCGTAAAATGGCCAGAGTAACTTTTCCTTCAGATTTCTAACCGGATAAACTTGCGAACGTGCCAACTAATTGAATCTGTAATTGAAGCTAATTAAAAGCTGTTATATCGACTGTGGTACGAGATACCACGAGGATGCACGTTTTAATTATAGTAATCAAGGGTAGGCAAAGCGTACCGTTCGGGCCAAGGAGGTTTATTAACGTCAATGAGAAACTCTTCGAATTTTATGTTGATTTAGCGATTGTGAAGAACGTGTTGCTTTTCGTCGTAGAAATGATTTTCAATGGAAATTTCATAGGGAGAAAATAAAAATTGTTTTCTTGGGTTAGAAATGAGAATTGAACCGTCGAATCGTAAACAGCCTTTGAAATTTCCAACTTGGTCGTTCAACAGAGCTTCTCTCCTTTCAAATCTTCACGATCGATGAGATATTTCAAATGCTATTTTGAATGGTACACGGTTCAGATAAAATGCTATTCCAAGTTGGAAGCGAAATTTCGGCAAATAAAATATTTTTATTCTAACCTCAAGCCTGAAATTAAATATCTTCATCTTGGGTTGAGAAAGAAAATGACGTTATAATAGAAAAAAAAATCATAATATTTGGCAGAGAAAATTTATATTTAATTCCAGTACGATTATTCGCACTGGATCGCTTTTGCATCGCTTAAACTCCTTTTTTTAATCACGAATAAACCGAAAATAAATCGACATAAATACAGTATTTCAAAAAAGATCCTTCGAATAAAATCCTATTTAAAACAGTTATCGCGCCAAATAAACTGTTTCAATTTTCACAGTTACACATTTACTGTTTGAAATAATATTTCGCCCATCTCTGAACCAAACTAAATGGAGCACACACATTCCAACAACCGCAAAAACCTGTCCAAGCGTACAGCTATTCACGCAGCATCTTACAACGATCCGGCGAGGAGGAAAATTCGCGAAGAATCGACCGAGCAACCCGATACCGCTAATTCCATTCTTGCACGATAGTTCGATGATCGCGGATAAAAGGCAACGAACGTCCTCAAGTGTTCAGGTAGCAGAGCTCCGTTCCAGGCGACACAGCGAGCGTAAATCGGTTTTGCAAGGCGGGGAGCAACCGATTGGAAAATCAGATCGGTCAAAGGGAGCCGCGTTGTTGCTTTCCACGGAGAGGACTCGAACGAACCCGCTGGGAGATTATCCGTCTTCGACGATGCAGCGAGATTTATGTTAACGAGCAGAGGGTAGATTGTGACGAAGATAGGCCAGGCGAAATTCTCGATCGTCGAACCGCCCGGTGTTCCCCTTTTTCGCGTAATTTATGCAAAGCTTATTCGCACCGATGTCTCGTAACCAAGCACTATTAATATCCCTGGCACGCGAGGACAGAAGCAAACTGGGATATATAAAAAAGAGAAGGAAAAAAGAACGAAGCGGAGGAAGAAGGGAATGAAAGAAAGAAAAGAAGGAGGAAGGGAGTAAAAGAGCACGCTCGACAGATTTGCTCGGTGTGTTTCTCTTTAACAGTACACGTTACTGTACCGTGACCCGCCGTTTTCCATCTGGCGTTACTGCATTACCCCGCGGCAGACTGCACGCGTTTACGATTTCTTACACCGAGAGGAACGGTTGCACTTTTTCCATGGCAAGTGTAACGATAACAGGCGAAGAAATGGAGGGACGTTGATAAGGAGAAACAAAGGGTGGATTAAAATGTAGTCTACGGTGAATTACTGGGGGGTGAGAATGAAAAATTGTGGGTGTGGAAATTTGAGAAAAATATTTTATGAATATTTTTGTCACTAATGAGATGATATGGTCGACCACGCTCCATTAACAGGGGTGACGAATATAAAGACTTTTTCACACGGTGTTAAACTTGCAACAACCTTAACCCTACTGATGAATTTTTTTTGCCTTTAATGCAGCTCACTTTTTGCTTTCGAAATGACTAGAATGATAGTATGAATAAATTATTTAATATTTATAAGTATATTTTAGAGATTAATAAAATTTGTATGAACTGAAGTTAAAAATTAATAAAATACTTATCAACAGAAACTAAGAATTAATAAAATACTTATCTACAGAAGGTAAAAATTAATAAAAATACTTATCTACAGAAGGTAAAAATTAATGAAATACTTATCAGTGAATTGAATAAAAACGGAAATGAAAAATTCTAAAGTTGAATTTTATAAATAGAAAATTATAATGTTGGATGTGTCAGACACCACCATTAGACTAACTCAGGATTTAACCCTTTCGTGACCATAGGGACGCATAATCCCACTTGAGTACTCGAACAAAAATTGGTCCAAATTTAGTATCAATTACTCTGAAAATTCTTCTCTAAATTCTTAGTATCCTTTACAGACACGATGATCGCTAGATAAATCCTAAAAAACTAATCACAAATTCCTAAAAAAAAACTGCTCCATTCACGAAAGGGTTAAGAGTCACGTCGAACGGATACGGGATAATCGGGCTCGCGTCTCGGCAAAGGCATTGAGAGTAAAAAAGGGGGACAGTGACTGTCCTTACAGTTAACGCAGGAAGATTCTAAGCAGCTCTCCGTTTACTACTTTCTAACTATCTCCGCCATTGTAACGTAACACGATTCACACGAGAGGCACATAGAACCGAGATGAATCGTTATCGAAGGCGGGGTTGGTGTACCTGCTTACGCGAACTTGCTCATAGAGCAGACGAACAACAGGGAGAAGAAAGTACGTCGTGACCCAGAAAAATCCGTCTGTCGCGAAGTCTGACGCGTGCAAAGGTTCGAAGATTAATCAAGCTGTGCACCGGGGACGAGAGGGAACCAGACGATAGAACGGAGAAAGGTTTGCAGAGGGTGAACCTCGTAACGTGACCTCACCTTTGTTACTTTCGTTGTTAGTGGATTGATAGAAAGAATTTTCCTGTGAATTAATATCGTGGTGTCGTAAATTATCGGAGAAATATGAGCAGGTGTGCGCGCGTATTCGTGAGAGATGCGTAGAAATGCAATTTTTGGAAAGATGTGCAAGAGTTAACAGAGGAAGAGCATCGAATAGTAGAATAGAAGACGAAGTTCAGAGAAAATTCTTGATCTGCGAGATAGTATCAAGCTTCGTAAAAAAAAGTTTCTTATAAACTGATATTGCAGTGTCGTAAATTATTGGAGAAATATGAATAAATGTGTATGTATATTTGTGAGGGATGCGTAGAAATGCAAGTTTGGAAAAAATTAGCAGAGAAAGGGCATCAAATGGTAGAATAAAGAGCATGCGAGATGGAATTCAGAGAAAATTCTCGATTTGCCAGACGAAGTCCAGAGAAAATTCTTGATTTGCGAGATAGTATCAAGCTTCGTAAAAAATTTTTGCTACAAATTAATATTGTGATGTCGTAAATTATTGAAGAACGTGTGCGTACATTTGTGAGAGATGCATGATAACACAATTTTAGAAAAGGTGTGCAACAGTCAGCAGAGAAAGAGCATCAAATGGTAGATTAAACAACATGCAAGATGAAATTCAGAGAAAATTGTCGATTCGCGAGATGCAGTCACGTGTTAAATGCAGCAAGCTATACGTTACATCTAATTAGTGCAAATTACTGCTTTTCCCAACTTTCAACATTCGATTTTTTCAATTTCTTTCACGTCAACTCTTCGAAGCGAGTATCAGTTTCACCTATACCAACTTGGAACTTCATAAAAGAAGAATTATTTAAAATTAGAACCAGGGAAAAAATTAAAAAAAAAAAAAACAAACTGTGATCAAATATAAAAAAAAATTGAAGTTACACTTAAAAACTGTAAAAAAAACAAAAACGTTCACTAATAAGAAAAAAAAGGTAAGAGAGGCAGTTACACTGTATGGTTCACCCTGTATCGTGTCTGTAGGAACCTTCGACACGACGTGATGTTACGACGTCGCGAACGACGCGACTCGCATACTTTACAAAGGAGCTTCTTGTTCCACGCGTAGCAATTATATTTTAAGAGAGCAATTTCTGGAAACCCGTCGACAGGGCCGGGCCAGGAAGTCGTTAATATCGGGAAGCATTTCCTAACGATTTCGCGGCTGTACGTTCCTTAATGACCGTGGAGATCGCAGCGGAATTGCAGCCAGACACGGGATTAAGCTTGCATAATTTAACGATGGATAATTAATCCTTGAGAATTCTTTCGCGTCGGTCCGTGTTGACAGGGTTCGTGTTTGAAACTTTTTCGACATGTTCTGTTAGTCATTCAGTTAAACGGACACGGAGGAATTATTCCGATAGAAAGAGAGAAGAACAGATTTTTTTTAACCGAATCGTTGTTAGTCCTTTCGTTTGAAAAAACTATTTAAAATTGCAAAAGTTTCATTCTCAGCACGTTTGCTACCAGCGTCACGTATGCGCGATGCGCCAATTCTCTTGATAGATCCACTGTTATCTGCATGTAACTCATCGTACAAAATTCACAGTTTGCATATTTAACGCACATTACGTATGCATAAGCGCAGACGTTTCGCTGCGTTTGGTGAACACGATAATAACGTAGATCTTAAGAATGTAAGCAGAAATGATAAAAACAAAGCGTTGAGAAATTGTAGCAAATCTGAAAGTTGCTCCAATTAGAAATAAATGGAACAATAATCGTTATCTCGAACGTCGCTCGTGAAATAACGATCGAGATACGCTTAAAATGTTCTATGATAATTCTATCTATTTTGAACCGTCGTGATTTCACGAAATTAACGTATCGTACATTACGCACAGATTCTACATTCTTGATTGTTTAGCTGCGTTTTTATCGACAGCGAGAAATCTAAAAATCAGTTGAACAAACAGCGAGCAACGTCGATAAGGATCTACGGAGCATGCGCCAACGCGGCACAGTGGCGAGAGCGATTCTTTATAAGCCTCTATTAATGGCAAATGCAAATACCACTTCTCTGAAAAGTCCCCGGATAATCCCACACAACACGGACCTTTACCGTGACGTCTTAATCTCGCGTGTGCAACGCAACAATCTGGAAAAGCGATTCTGGCCTTCGCGAGAAACGCTAGACAGATCCGCGAACGCTTTAAATCGCATTTGGGTCACATTGAATATCGCCTTCGGTTTCGTACTTCAGCTCCTTTCGTGGCGACTCGCTTGGATTTAACCGCGAGTCTAGAATTCTCCTTCAACGTGTCGTTCAAAGCTTGCATTTGCACCTCTCGCCTGTATCTTTTTTCAGCAATTTCAACGATACGGACGGTTCCAGTGTACGTGTTCACCACTTTGAGCTTGGAACCGCTGTGCGTTTGCAGAGTGAGTTGTGGATGGAATGAAAAATTTGGAAAATTCTCTAAAGAAATGAGAAATTTGGAGAATTCTCTAAAGAAATAAAAAATTTTAATAGAAATAAAATTTATATTAAACAAAATGAACTTTTTGAAAACTTTATCGATAATATATGATGCACGTAAGGATCATAATAGTCGAATAATTTTTTCTTTCTGTAAAAGCACGGAGAAATATAAGGAATCGTGAAGGATATATTGCTGCCCTGAGAATTTTTTATAGAAGCAAAAGTCTAGCAAGATGATTCATGCTGCAATTGCGGGCAGCACCCTTGAAAATCTTACTAATGAGGAGAGGCTCGATATTAAAATACGCAAAGGCGCTCCGCGATAACGAACGGCCTGGGATCGTGCAATAAAATAGATATAAAATTTAAGTGCTCTGATGCAATATTGCACAATGAATCTTAACATAGTGAACGATTTATTGCGTGGGATTTAGAGACTGCAAGCTTCTTCTTCCTTACTAAATCTCGTAGCTTAAACAAATTTTTAAATAACAGAAAAATTTGTATCGTTCGAAAAGTCTTTGTTACGTTTAAATTTAAATATTAATTAAAACGACTTGTAGCGTCTTCGAAATAAAAAGGAAAAGCAACGTCTATGCAATGAGAACGATCCGTTAATCGATTCTTCTAATCCGCCTTAATTAGCTAACATCGGGTATAGAAAATGAAAAATTCCCTAGATGATAAAATTAATAGGGAAATGTGTTTTTATGTAACAAATAATTATTTAGGCATTTACTCTGATACGATATTTATTATTCTTACACTTTTTCGATAGCTTGCAAATTGACAAAATAATCGAATAATTGAAAAATTTTGTGTCTTACCTATATTTCAGACTGATTGTCCATCATCAGGGTATATGCCCCCCCCCCTGAAACGATAATAAAAACGTATTTCTTATTAAATTGCATTGATAACCCCGAAAGCATCGATGGAATTTTCATATGTACGACAAAAATTTTACAATTTCCTTTCAGAAGAAATTATTTTCGTCGTGCTCGACGAATTCTTGCTAATAATTGCCATCGTGTCTGAAGCTAGCGAAATTCCTTTTTAGAAATTTCGAAAAAACAGGAACGACCACCGGCCGGACTCTAATGCGTTTTTAAATAGCAAGGAAGAGTGGGAAACGAGCATGTCGTAACAAAATTTAATGAGACTAACTATAGACGGGATCGTGCGTTTCACCGAGACGCTCAATTGCTAATTAAAATACCGAACAAAGCGAAAATAGCTACAGCCACTGAAGCAAACAACAAACAAAAGTCTCTTTCTGGTACATATCCGTACCATATGCGTATTAAAAGATGTTACATTCGGGCGTTTAAAATGTTGCGAAGATAAATCGATAAATAAACGTGCAAATAAACCGATGTATCAGCGAAATGAATCACGATATATGTAAGTCTACATCGTCTACTTTGTAATCAACCTGTATTAAAAACTCGTTCCTTCATTTACTTCGACGATTTTAAAGAACGTAAACGAAAAAGGAAAGAATTCGGTTGATTTATTTGTCATATAATTTATTTATAAGTTATAACTAATAAATACACTTTTCATTCATGATTTTTAGAGAAGAGTAAAATTACAGACGAGCAACGATATAACCGTGTTTTATTCCATAACCTAACCTTTTTTGTATAAAACCATATCAAAATTGAACAAGTATCGATATGACTTTCGTTGCTGAATTAAATTCATATTTATCTTCTACAAAAAAGGAGAGAAATTATGCATAAAATCCGCTTACCCGATTACAAACGACGTCATTAATCACGATAACACAGTGTTATCGCTACTTCAAATAACGACTCATAAACAACTCGAAAAATAAATGCAAATATAACCTACAAAGTTTATTCAGTGAATACTGCAAGTGATATAACAAATATTTTCTAGATAAATCTATCAAGTTCGTATAAAAAAACATACAGTCTAATATACATATATAGCTACATGAATTTCAACGATTTAACAAAATAGAGAGCAGTACATATTTATATCCCCAACCGATAGGGTTTAATCATTCGGCGCAAGCGTCTCGTAACATTCAACGCAAGGTTGCGGTCGTTCCCTCTCACTCCGCTTCCGAGCTCTCTGCTTAAGGCTGAATTAATTAGGTAAGAAACACGCGTGAGAGAATCGCGGTAGTGTTCAGGCCGTGGATCAGCGTGCAGCGGGAACACGCGTGCGTTTTTCCTCGAATGCATCCGTGCGCGTTCGACGCACATGGAAAAATATATATGCGTAATATAACCCAGGAGGAAGAGCCAGCCCATTTACAGCATACAATTAAGCATTGTGACTGAATTATTCGACAAAGATGCCTTGTACCGTTCGTTAACCGTGTAATTAGCAAATTGCTAATTGCTCGAGTTCGCATGAACCGCTTCGCCCGCCTCGGAAACGTATTAATCGTTCGCACGAGGCCCCCTCCTCTATGTCTATCTTTGTCTTTCACGTAACGCGAAGGAATATGGGTAATATCGAAACATGGAGACACGGCGAAAAGGACGAACCTCAAGGATAGAAAAACCGTGGCGGGAAAATTGGAATGCAAAGGACACGTGTGTGCCTCGACGCGGCTCGATTATTGCCGAGCAACGAAGCTGACACTATTACGTGCCGATGAAGCTGTCTCTTTTTGAAGAGTGTTTACGCGATTCCGAGGACCGATTCAACCGACTAAAACCGCACTTTTGGGATGTTCGAGTACAACGCCGCGATTTTTGTATGCTTCTCGCCGATCGATTCGTTTCCGTTTCGCTGGAAAGCATTTCGTTGCGCTACATCGATTCAACATACATATACAGTTTCTGATGCGGCGTTATTTTAATAATAGCGCATAGAAATTTGTGGTTAAGCTTGAAATTTAATTATCGTCTTGTTAATAAGGCACGTTATATAACTACAAATTGCAACGTATGTATGTTTGACTTAATACACAGTACGTTTCGTGTATGAAATCCTTTCTTCTTGTTGTGACAATTAGCGATGAGTATGTACGGACATTACATAATATGTTATCACAGAAAGATATTAATTCAAACGGCGATATGAGCAGAAATAAAAGTAGAATTGAAACATGAGATTGTTTGAGTTTCTTTATTCATTTGTTACATGGTATTTAGCTGGAATTTCGAAGAATAAAATTGAGGGACAACTCATGGACATACCGTAACCTCGAAAAATCCACGGTATACCGAGAGTATAGATTCCGTGCATACATGTGATATTTTTTGCGGAGCGGTACGTGCCGAAAAGTAAGAGACGATATTGTCACCAAATCGATACGAGGTGTTAGAAAATGCAGCGGAACGCGTCATTTCTCTGTCATTCGGTACATTTGGATTTGACTTGAGAAGGAGAGAGTAACAACTCGAAATATAACGTTCGATCTACGTTATACACTCGCGCAATTTCGATTATTACTATACGCATGTAACGGAACAATCAAGTTTTTACTATTTTATCATGTATTCGTCGGTCAAACGTCTTGAGAGCATACAATTGAGAAAGTTTTAACGTGTACTAGCATTGTAAGAGTTTTATCCTGCGCGCGAATATATCTAAATTATGTTACCCACCTTATCGAATACTCGGATTTTCTTCGCGGACCTGCGGATAAACACAGGAAGCACAATAACACTATGTCACATGAACGAATATTCGTAAAAACCACATAAAACAACGATACAATCACCTCACGAAACGTCACACTCACTTTGGTCGGGCGGCCATTTTACTACACACGACCCGAGTAAAGAACATTTTGATCTACAAGAGATAGAAGCTTGAAGTTAAATCCACTGCAGGTTACTAGTGACTTTCGAGGTACCAATATAACGGAGATACTTTTACGATATAGTGAATATATTTCTACCAATGAGATATGTTCAGAAATTGAATGGTAAAACGAATAATACACCATTCTACGTTTTTTGATGTTCAGCTACGAATGACATTCGATAATCGTTTTTTGAATGGTCAAATATTACATTGCCATTCACTTATAACTATACATGACAATTGTGTATATACGTTTAGTTGCTGACACTTGGTAGTGTTCCATGTAATTTTCATTGGATAACTTTATTCTAATGTGCTTTTTGAATCAAACCTTGCCATATGGCAATAGTGCATATTTAATTCGGAATAAATTTATATAAAAAAAACTAGTTTATAATTAGATAGTCGAAATGGCGCCGCAATTGCAAATTTTATCTAATGTTATAGAGGTAATATCCATGGGTATTTAGATTTTTTACATTTTTTGTAATACCAATTAATTACCTGGGTAATGTAAATTACAGTGTATTTAAAATTTTTTATTTTTCAGCGTTTAAAAAATGTAAAGGATGGTGTACTGGGTCATCTCTATGGTGTTATGTATAATAATACATTAACAGTGCTAACATTTAGTGTAAATGTATCGGATGATATGGAATACAATATAAATCATACCACATTACAATTGCATATGCCAGCAGAGGTATACCTTTGTGGCATTTTGCACATTGGTCAATGTGAAGGAAAGCTTCCTGATGCATTTCAGGTATAACATAATCAAACATATCCTTTTAGAAAGGAAAGATTGTCAACATTAGATTTATGAACTTATAATACATTATTTATTTAGGACATTGATATCACAGATAATCCACTTTTTTTGAAATATGCACGTAACAATTCAAGTATAGAGGCATATTTTTATATTCATCTAAAACTTGAACCTGTTAATGAAGTAAAAATTATTGATGAAAATGATATTCGCAGAGAATTTATGTACATTCGATTAAGAGGAAACCTGCCATTAACTGCACAAAATGATAACATAATGGAAGTGTTAGAAGAATCAAGGAAAAAGGCAAGTGATTCATGTTTTATTAAAAACCTAAAAAAATTGTCTTTACCTGTTTTATGTTGTAAACTCATTTTTTTTTTTAACAGATTGCATCAGGAAAACTAGGAATTCATTTTCCATCAAAAAATGCTTTTCTTTTCAATAATGAAAACAATCCAAGGGAAGTATCATTAAGAGAAATTTTAGACATATCTGAATATTATGAAGGAACTACAAATGTAAGGAGGGGCACTATAAGACCTGCAGGAGTAGTGGTATGCTTTTTGATATTTGTTAAAATATTTGTTATACTCTTGATTTTTTTTTAAACTATACTATTATTGAATTTAATAGGATGCTGTAAATGCTAATATACTTTTAAAGTTATCTGGAGATAGACTTTCTGAGGATCATACTAAATTTGCTCCAGTTCTTCAATATATAAAACGTAATAGTTATAATGTTTATTAAACAATAATAAGTATTAATATTTGTAACTATGCAATTATCAAATCTAATAAAATATATTGATGTTGTAGGACCATTGAATAGCTTGGAATGTAATTTGTCCATTGATACATTGTCTTTGGTCAATATCAGTGTCAGTTCAGGAGATTTGTATGGAATACTGGTAGAATCTTTGTGTCGGAATATTAAATTAATAGAAAATTGTTTTGAAAATCAGCTTAAAAAATCAGAAA
>NW_017101162.1:65540-73305 GCF_001263275.1 Habropoda laboriosa
TGAAATTATCTCTTATGAACATATAAATAAATTCTAGTGGAATACCGTGAAAGTTTACATAAAATTTTGGGATTAGATATGACTAAACCTTATTTCCGTTATGGAAATGCCGTGAAATTTTACAGTGATTCACAAGGAGATAGTATACTTATAAATCCTCATGAAGCAATTTTACAAAATGATGGTATGTTTAATATAACAACTATCATATTATATTACTATTTCTGTATGTTGTGATTATTTTTTTAATTAGATACAATAAGCAGTAACCGAAAAGTAAAACTTGTGCAAGGTTTATACGCGTATCATCATTATATGCAAGACAATTTTGATGATGATGGTTGGGGATGTGCATATAGATCTCTGCAAACCATCATTTCATGGTTTAGGTAATTCTAAGATGAAGACTATTTACATTTTAATAGATGTTTTTGTATATAACATTTCGAAATGCAATTTTTTTTTATCATTATAGGTTACAAGGCTACACAGAAATACCAGTACCCTCTCATAGTAAAATACAAAAATGTTTAGTTGAAATAGGAGACAAATCCTCAAATTTTGTCAATAGTAAACAGTGGATTGGTTCCACAGAAGTCGGTTTTGTACTAGAAAGTCTTTTGAATATTAGTGTTAAAGTACTCTGTGCATCTACAGGTGAAGAGGTATCATCATTAGCTCCTGATCTTTTGCATCATTTTCAAACACAGGGTACACCAGTAATGATTGGTATTAGATTTTTTTATTTTTGTACTAATAGTAAGTAAATTTAGTTTTTATGATTTTATATTTAAATAAATCCTAGGTGGTGGAGTACTAGCTCATACAATATTAGGAATCAGCTATGATGAAGTTACTGGGGATGCTAAATTCTTGATTTTGGATCCACATTATACAGGTCCTGAACACTTACCAACAATAATAAACAAAGGTTGGTGTGGATGGAAATCAAAAGAGTTTTGGAAAAAAGATGCATTTTATAACATGTGTCTTCCACAAAGACCAGTGTGTATCTGATCATGATGAATTGAAGATAAAAAAAAATTATGCACAATCACACTGGCAGTGTTCAGAAATATGTATTTATTAACTAGTGAACTCAGAGTAACATAGTATACAATTAAATGCTACAGATATGTTTATATAAAATACTGTTTAAATGAACATGCAATTTCCATTATATTTTGTTATAGTATTATTTCTATATAAAAGTTGCTATCTAAAATTGTTATATTGGAAAGCATTGTTACTTATATGTATTTTCATTTTATAGCTGAACATAATTGCATACTATATCCATTTTCAATACAGTCCTATGAACAAATTGAAAAACATATTTAATATTAAGGAGCAACTATTCATTCCAATATCCTGTATTGATACTTTAATGTAAACTATTTTTTATTGTATACATTTTAAGGTACATTTCAAGTTGTTCTAAAACTTCAATACCATTCTAATTCATTAAGCCTAGAAGGAACCTGTTATAAACAGACAACCTTTTCTAAGCTTTGTCTATGTTTGGTCCAAGCTAGCTCAAAATAAAAACTGATGTGTTAAATTTACTCTCCAAATACTTTAACAATAAGATTTAATACCTCTGACATTTAAAGTGTAAACTGAAGGTTAAGTATCATAAATATTAAAGTACTGAAAATGCTACTTCTGCCAATAAGAAGGTTCCTGATTTTTATCCAAGTCTTTTGAGAAACATATTATTTTGTATAAATTTTTAATTTATATAAAACTAAATACACTTATGTTGAGAATAATTATTTTGTTGCAAAGTTAATGAATACATGTAATGTAGTGTTAAAGTAGTATGTAACATTTTTAAAATTAAGAACATATTTATTGTGACATTAAAATTATAATACACAATGTTTCTACATAATTCCCTGAAGAATTACAAAATTTTAAAGCTACTTGTAAGTTAAAATGTACATTTTGTAACATATATATTAAACTTTTTGTATAAATATATTTTAAAAAATGATTTTGTTGAAGAAAATACAGAATTCTATTTATTATTTATTCAACATTAAATAATTTTGTATTTTTCTCTTATGCACCAAATATTTTAAATGAAATAAAAATGATTTATTTCTTGCAGTCTATAACAATACAATTGTTATATACACAATGTATTCAATATTACATGTTTCCTACAGCTTTTTGCAAAAGTTGTCCAAACCGATTTGTAATTAAAAGTGAAACATCTATAAACCTATCAACGCAATTGCTTAAACATGTTTCTGTTCGATTATCCAATTTGACTCCTGGTTTATCAACACATTTTTCCCAACAAATGTCGTTGAATTCACGTATCTAAAATTACATTAAAAAACAGTTTCATAAACCTTTACGAACAATACAAATATTTGAGATATTCTTTAATATTGAGTATTTATTTTTACAGTAATATAATGATAGTTAAAAATTATTCATGTTATCAACAATTTTATAACAAGAATATTAATAATCTAAAACTTTACCTTCATGTTACATGTTATATACACAATATTCAATACAATAACCTTTTTGATATGTTATAACAAATGCTAAACTATTTGAAAAAGTTATAAGTAAGGCAAACAATACTTTTTTACTTTCAATTTCTTACATATACTATACCTGAGCTTGAAATTGTGCTCTCTGCTTTTCAGTTAAGAGAAATTCTTGTAGTTCAGCGTCTGCGCCAGCAACCTTGCTACCTTCCATAGAAAAATTATCAGCCATTTTCTGAATATATCTTATTTATTTAATTTTACAAAACAGCCTAAATACTGTTTTCGAAAATTAACAATATCCTAGTCTTTCAGGAACACACGTGGTCTTAACTACTAATATTCACTAAAATAGTTTTTTACCGGCATGTATCTAGTAACTAATATAATACATGAATGAGATTTTATTTAACTTGTGAAATGTTACTAGAAACTGGACTGTATGAAGCATTGGATATTTGATTACGCTAATGAATCAGTAAAATATTAAACACAAATAAAATGGAAATGTAAAAATATGTGATTATGCAAATGAACTAGTTTGAAATTATTTTTATGATTGTGTTTGTATGTGTTACAAATAACTTATAAATAATTTAAATAACTACATATAATTCTTGTCTTACTAATAGATACGAAAACTGATATAAAAATTGGTATTTGTAATAAAAAATAGTATTTTCACTTTATTGATAATTAATCTACAAAATCATTTTCAATAATGTTATGTTACGTTTTCCTTTCATATCTATTTGTTTTATCACGAGTTTACAATGAAATTCATTTTAAAAATGAACAATTTGTTATTAAATATTGCTCTTAAATTTTAAACGATTAATTTATCATGATGCCATTATAATAATAATTGGTTGTTTTGATAAATAAGATGTTTATAAAATATATGTAAAACTTCGAAAATATATGTAACAATGCATATGTAAAAATTTGGATGCCTGGAAATAATAATTCCATTTAGACGTTGCAAGAAATCAATCTTAGGTGCCGGTATTCATTGAAACCATAATAGCCATACTCTTCTCTCGCTACGGTTGATTTTCAGTAACACTATAATTTGTTTCTCGCAGTTATAGTAATCGACGTTAATTTCCTACATTTGGTTTGCTTACTTTCCTATTGTACTTACGTACTTACGTACCTATTATTTACAACTTTCACATATTTCACATATACTTTAACAAATTCAGTAAAACAAAATTTTTTCACTTTTAGTTTATTTTCGAATGTAATTTCAGTATATTTACATATAAATACATTTACGATACAAATTCACTCATTACGTTTTGACAATAATCCACTAATGTAATTTCATTGACAATATTTTGCAGGTATTCAATAAAAATTCTTATTATTAAAGTCTTTGGACGTCGTAATTATTATAATTCTGTGACAATGAAAACAATAAATCACTGTTTACGAATAGTATAATAAAACGAGGATCCGCAACTGCAGTTTAATAAATTTCTTTGAACCAAGTTATTTAATTAATAGTGTAACAAAGTTAGTAAAATTTCATGACTTTACAATTAAGGAATTACCGCGGCGTGTATACAAAAAACACATGGCAAAAGAAAAGTTGATGAAAGAAAGAATTATGTAATTTAAAATTTGGATTTCGTCATGGTCGTTATTTTAGTAATCATTGCGTTAAAGTCACGCCAGATCGTACGAGTCCATTCGTAAGTACACAGTATTGTAGCTACATACGTATGCGCCGGGATGTCAGGGATCAACAGTTCCTATCACGTGCAATTGATCGTGCCACTTGTGGATACGGCCCTGAGTGCCGGCAAGTCTGTTAGCCGGCGCGGAACGTAGCGGCGCTGCATTTCAGGAACCGTCGTTCACAGCGTCATCGCTGTCATAGTTGCGTGAATTCATCTCGTTCTAACGATCATACCCGCAAGGGAGAGAAACGAAACGGTGTGGACGCGTGTCCTATCTGAGACACACGTTAGTGCCGTCCGAGGCACGGCAACGTTACGGTGGTGTGGTGTGCGCGCTTATTTAACTGATTGTACGACTGTTGACAATGACCGCGACCGTGGAGGACTACTATGATGGTTCCCGGTCGTTTTCCTGGCTGGCAAATTTCATTGATCTGCCGATCGACCAGGTGAGCGATTACTTTCTTTCCATTTTTTTACCCAAGCATTCGCTTCTCCTTATTTGCCTTTCTACCGCCCAAAAGGAGGGCGCATCGATCGAACTTTAGATTACAGCCGGATATCTGTCACTTTTATCAAGTATCCTTCTTGCGATTGAACCTGCCGCAGTTGCCCCTGGATTACTCTCATAGTAAGCGTCAAGGTTAAGATTCGTCATGCTTCGGATCGACTAACATTTTCGAAATCGTAACACCGTGAAATTCTACGTGTTATGATCTTCGTAAAAACAGTGGTTGCAACGTACGTCTCAGAAATAGTCGCGAAATAACAATGTGGCATGATCGGTTATTCGATAATTCGAAGGGTTAACTCCACTTGTCAGTGTGCTGCGTACGCCTGTAATTTGTAAGGTATATTGTGCGTGGGATTGATATAAACATCGTCATTGAAATCGTTTTCGTCGAGTTTCTATACCGCTACGAGCTCTATTAGATTATAGACACGATACTGAAGTAGCTCCTTTTCTTTGTATACGCGTTAGGCTGTATCCGGTCGTCCTACGTGAATTATCGAACGCTAGAAATTAAACGAGAACACGAGAGTGAGAGGGAGACATAGGAGATGAAGATTCATTTTCAGAGTTACCACTACATGTGTAATGTTATTTTCCGTTAGAAAGTGTGCCCTGTATACGTAAATACACATGGTGTGACAAGAAAATTAAAAATAGCACCGGTGACAGTGTATTTTCTGCGAAATGCTTTCGACGCTTAACCTAAAGTCGAACTCGTGCGATTTCAATGTGCCATGATACTTTCGATAAAATCAAATTCGTGTAAGGTTTGACGAAGGTGTCGCGAATGTGAAAGGTCGCGTGATGTGATAAAGTTATCATGCCGAAAATATTGGAGAAAATTCACGTGTGGAACTTCAAAGAAACTCGTGAAAGTAATAAACGCGACAGCATCGCGAAATATGTATATTCTGTAAATAGAATGACCGGCGAGTGCATTTAGAAACGATCTCTCTACCCTATATAAACTACATCAGATGCAACAGTTGGGAGAAGTCGAGTGCAACGTGAACTAATGCCACACGAGCAGAACCAATGTTTGCCGCGTACCTTCGTGTACTGGTTGTTTAAAAAGCAAACAATTTTCTTTTCTTTAAGCGAAAATAAACGAAGTGTACAACCGGCAAAATTAACAAACTAAATATTTACGACACAGAAGTTTCTCGTACGTGTCAATATTTCCTCGAGAAAAATAAAAACGAAACTAGTAACTTTTCTGCGTTCAATTTTTATGTAATAAATATTTCCCTTCGATATGTAAGCACAAGTTTTAACTACGAGGTTAATTCACAAGGTTCAGTAGCCATGTTACATTCATACTTACATACCTGACAAAAATAGAATGCTTGAAATAGAAGAATGGATATTTCGAATTTTTTAAGAAAATCACTATTTTCTTTGTCTGTGAATAATTACTTACAGGTGTGATTTCATGATTTTATAACGATCTCAGATTTAATTGTACTCGCATTTATATTTCTCGAAATAGGCACGGAGAAATAAATCAGGGTCACATATTACAGAGGCGTCAGACTATCCCTTTTTCTCCGTTGAACGGTAGTAATTGTATCCAGAAAATTGCCGTGTGGTAACGAGCAGTGGGTGCAATTTCACAGTCGTTGAATGTCTCGGAAGAAGTCGTTCCAGCTGTTTTTTCTCGCTGTTACTTTTAGGTGTAGCCATTTTTTGCCATTATTTCCATTCACGGCACGTTAGGTGCTATGTTACTGGAAATAGATTCGAAAACGATTAGCTACAAATATCATAAATACGGTAGTTGGAATAATTGCTGATAACGTTTCATATTACTTTGGATATTAGGATAATCTTATCTGAATTCGTGCTATAAAGATACATACTAATTTTATCGTCGTTTTATTATACAATTCGTCTTTTTCGTTTAATTTCTGTTTCTTTTTTTCGAACAATAGAGCCTTTATCATGGTAATTACCCCTTTTATTTCGATAATTTGCATAAATGTGCAATTATTACTAATTTCAACCGATCTTCCGTCACTTAAAAAAAAAAAAAGAAAAATCTGTAATTTCGTTCACATTCAGACGAATGAAAGATTATGCAAATCTTTACGTGAAAAATATTTTCAGCGAAACAGTTGCACCTGTGCATGGAAATGAAAATATTCGATCTCGAAAGTGCAGGGGAAAGAAGAAAGAATGAAATGCATCGACAAGACTTGTTTTCATACATGTCATTGTGAGCTGTTGTCGAGGCTTAATTTTAGAGCTGTATGAGATACTTGAACGTCATCGATTGGAAGCAATGTAATCCGATGCAGAAGCATTTATTGTGTGTTGTGCTTGCAAATTCATCTCTCAATTTTTTCTGTTTCCATCGTTTCCACGATTTTCAATTTGGCAAATTATTCATGGTAACGAATTATTTAAACAACATTTTTCTTCTTCTAATTTTAATTGCTATATTTCTGTGGAAAAATATTTTTAATTGACGCAAGCAACATCGATGGCGTCATTTTTATTAATAAATGTGTCGGTAAAGTCGTAGAAAGATTGTTACAGAAGAAAAAAGGGGGAAAGAAAGTGTGAAAGAAATGATACGTAGCTATTTTTCCAAAATTATCTAAGAGTGGCGCGATACCTAATCAGCGGACGTGATTCATACAATGTCTCCTGTGTAGAACATAGCGACCTGGTTTCTTAGTTGCTAATTCCACTAATTCAGTATCAATGTAGTACAGGTGAAGGATTTCATTCTGACGCCTACTACGTTGTTGAGAGATGCGATCAGTCCTTGCAATTAAAGTCATAACGGAACATCGCGAAGTGATAATCGTCGATATTGATGACACTTTGGTACATGGTAGTAATAAGGAAAAGATTCAAATTCTGAAACATTGAAATTTTTAAATATTAAAATTTTCAAAGTTTCAAACTTTCAAATATTCGAACTTTCACAATTTCAAAGCTTCAAAATTTCAAATATTCAAAGTTTCAAAATTTCAAAGATCCAAAGTTTCAAAGTTTCAAAATTTCAAATATTCAACGTTTCAAAATTTTTAATATTCGAAGTTCCAAAGTTT
>NW_017101162.1:73577-79974 GCF_001263275.1 Habropoda laboriosa
GTTCCAAATATTCAAATTTTCGAACACTATTACTTTCCATTTCTCAAATTTCTCACTGAAAAATAGAAAATTCTTAAATTTCAGATCGATTTTCACTCCTTCACCGTGAACAATTTCCGATATAAAAAAAATACGTGTCGAAAATTTTTTCGGATACTACCATATACCAAAGTTTCATCAAAATCGACGATTATCATATCGGAATGTTCCTTGTCCAATGAAAAAACCCATCGGTGTGTTAAGATGTAACACAATTCAAAGGAATGCACCTTACAAAACACGGACAAGTTCTCTATTTTTGAGAAGTGGTTCGACTAGATTCCCGTTTAGTTCGAATGAACTTCTGGCCCTCGGTAAGAAGACCACGTTAAACCTCGAGTGTTCCGTTATTCTAAACAGAGTCTTAAATTATTGGACACCACGAAAAACGCAATTTGTTCAGTGCACTCTTAACGGAATATGCAATTTCGATTTATAGAGGCTGGTTTAAATTGAACTTTATGGACGTAGTAAGTATAGTAATGGTTTTATCGATCTTCGGCTGCATCGTATGCTGCAGACGTTCGAATATTAAAAGAACCAAACCAACCGTGGTATTCGAATTTTGCCAATACTCGATGCACGTTTAATCGCAATTAATTTCGATTAATTCAATTGTCTCGAATTTACTCGAGACACTTTAATATAAATCAGTGAAATTATAACATTAAGGGGATAGCATTGTACTTGGATATTTTAAACACTCTAATAGCTCTAACAAAGCTTTAATAGTCGAACAGATAATCTTTCAATTATCTCTAACTATGTGTACAAAATTCACCTTATCATCTAAGAAGCTTTATTAGCCATTTTATTTAACGTGAAGTGAATCATCGTTAAAACCCTCTTTAGTTCAAATAACGAAAAGTATCTTAAGCTTACTGTATGTAAGTACTTCTTGGAAAGTGTCGCTACTTATATTTTAATCTAAAAATTTTTTCCAAAATTTCATTCATCAACATTGTTCCTTATCTTATCGAAAAATTCCCGATAATTTATTAGTCATTCTTTTTCCCCGTCGTTTATATAATTTATTATTTTCAAATTCTGTAGTATCAATAAACCATCAGCGTCTGGAATGCTTTCTCCAAATATTTGCTCCATCATTTCCCAGAAAATTTTCCACTTCCACCTGCATTTCCTGTTTTCTCAGAAAATATTTTCAACTGAAAAAAGAATCTTTTTCTTCGATGTCAGCATTATTTGCGCAGTATGAATCATGCTGGATACAATACCGAACGTCCTAGATTATACTCTAACAATGTATTACAATCGATGACTTATTAATACTACTGCCTTTACTAGTTCACTGTTATTCCACGAATGACAACTATTCCTTTCATAAGAACGTTAGAACGTACTATATCGCAGTACAATCGAGTAAAGAAAGAATTTCGATTTGACCAAAGATTTGAATTCTCCAAAATTTTAATTCTCCTGAAAATCATCAATTTTATCCTTCTAAGGCAAAAATGAAAAAAAAATAAATGTCAATAAAATTGTTCGAAACTCGAAGTATTCGGTAATTGGACTATCTAATTCGTCCTTCCAACAATTTTATTTTCATCGAACGCGTTCGCACGGCGATTATATCATTGCAGCGCAATGTGGAATGTTTAACTGGCAGCTAGCGCCGCTCTAATACTTTACTCGGATATATTTGTTCTCGTTTCAATCCCATGCAGTCAGTTACCACATGGCAGTTCTTAAAATAACGCAAATACGTACGCGTATTTCTTTCAACATCGAGATTTTAGTAATACCCATAAAATGATCAACGATCGTTCTATAGAATGCATTAACAATTCGTTCGATCTTTGCTTTTGATTCTCCGGCGATCGTAAAACACCGTCTGCGGGTTAATTTCACTTGAATTATTCAGAGATCGGTCTCGCGATCGATCATCGATATTGTTATTACTTCTGAGAGATTATCAGTCGAGCATCGATGAACAGGCACGTTTGCCGCGTAAAAGAACGAAACAAGAAATTGATAGGTGTGTCGACGTTGAAGCAAATTCCTGAATCGTAGCGTGAAAATTAGGGAGGACAAAGTTTCGTTAATGAACTTTCAGTTTAAAGTTCACTCTGCTACGCCTCTTTCAACAACAGACCCGATAACACAGCGTATGTAGAGGTGCACTAGCCTATTTCACGTGGACGATTGCCGTAATCAATCACACGGGGCGCCGCGAAAGTGCAGCACGAGAGTCATTTTGACGCCGTTCGATTGAAAGCTAACATTAGCCTGCGTAATAGAAATAGAAATAGAGATATAACCAAGGTAACGAGCTTTGACAATGATACACGTTCGTTCTAATAAAATGATTGTAAATTTTTTTTCCGTTATTTTTGTCTAATTGAGAGATCGATGATGCACGTGGTTGGCAATTGACGATAAGAACAGGCGAAGAAGTTAACACTGAAAATTATTGAACGATAAGAGCATAATCGATCGTTCATTTTGACGCCATTCGATTGAAAGCTAACATTCGAGTAGATAATAGAAATATTGTCAACGTGACGAGTTTTGGTAGCGATAGCGATTAATTTCAACTCTAGCGCGGTTTTCCGGTCTTTCTCGACCTATCGTCCTTTTATTTTTTTTAATCACTTTTGGCGTTACCGAGTTTACGTCTCATCAGTATTGCGTTGAAAGTTTATTGTCTAGGTTCGTATAGCGTTCTGGTGACAAAAATTGTAACACATAAGGTCTTCGGGTCAAAGAAGACCCAAACCGATAAACTGCTCTGTTCTACTCGTTATTTCGTCTAATCAGAAAACTGACACACGTGATCGACAATCGATAATAAAGACACTCGAAAAAGTGGACGTATAGTTGGAACGATTTTGCCCTAATCAATCTGGGCGGCCCGAAAGTGCAGCTCGATTCATTTTGACGCCGTTCGATTGAAAGCTAACTTTAGCCTACGTAAAAGAAATATAACCAAGATGACAAGCTTTGGCAGTGATACTCTCTAATCCCAATGAAATCATAAACTATTCTTCCTTTTTCTTACCTTTGTCCAACTAAAAAACCGACACACGTGGTCGAGAATTGACGACGAAACTACTCATTGAACGATAAGAATAAACCGAATCGTTCGAATTGTCATTTGCGACGGTGAGCGTCTAAAAAGGTGGACACCACGTATAGTTCGCGTGGAGAGTAGTAGTCACGGAGCAAATGCTCAGAGATCATTGGCCTCTGCCGCGAGCGAGTGTCGTGTCAAACGCGATCTGTTCATCTTGAACCCTCGCGGCGAAATAAATCGGCATTGATACTAGATAAATTAGCTCGAGAGCTGAGTGTAAAGTGCACGGTAATTGTTAATCAGCGCTGTGCTTTTCTTCTTTCTTTGCTCTCCGCCTTTGGGTGTGTCTATGCAAATCGCTCAGTTTGCGTGGAAAGAAAAAAAAGAAAACGCGAGATAACGATAGTTTTTTATCAATTGTTCAAAGGTGACAGGGGAAGCTGTGAGTATTACACGCGCGCGTTGATAGTGTGCAATAAAATGTAACAAACTGTCGGTAACAGGATGTAACCTTGATTTCCTCGAATTCATTAGCAATTAATTGATTTTTCGTTTTTTCGAGCGTAATGATAGTAGAAAAGAAGGAAAGTCTTATCGCGTAAGTTTTACGTTAATGAAAATGCCGAGCGCACGCGTAAAAGTGTAATTACTTGCAGGAATCGGTGAACTTTCATCACTCGTTATAATATCGCGAATCGCTGATTCCGCTGTTTCACGGTGATCTGTTATTTCAATTTCCCTGTCGTCTTGCCTCCACGTTATTCCATGCAAATGATACACTCGTATATCACCGTGTCACGAACAGTTCAGAGTGAAATCGGGCTGTGCAAATAAACGACACACTCGCGTATCTACTTACCTCAAAGTGATTACTTTTTACACGATGATTAGAAAAACCGGTCGACTAGACGAAGTTTACGAGAATATCTGAACGACTTTATGTCACTCTGCTTGAAAAAGGCAAACTCAATTATGCAAACAACTTTTGCTCCGTGAACTTATTTCACGTGAGTATAATTAATTCCTGTTTCACCTTGTGCATTAATGATTGCATAGATATCGAAAATTATGCGGAATGGGGAATAATTTTGCGCACAGTGTATGCACAAAGTTTACCGGGTGTAGGATTGCAGAATTAGAGTGTGCCAGGTGGAAATCTACATTTTCATTCGCAATTTCTACCTGCAAATGTCGAAAATGGTGGAAATTCGTTTTACTCCGAAGAAAGGGAAAGCAGAAGAATTGTCACTTTAGAAAATTGATCATTCAGGATGGGTACGCTGATAGATCGTTTTGTATTTATCATTTCTACGCCGGCAATCAGCAATTGTAGCGTGCAGCGTGGTACCCTGTTCGTAGCTGGTGTCGTCGCGATGCTAAGTATAAGGCTTTCCGTGCCGCTCGGTTTCATCTTCCGCGGGTAAACCTCTAATTGGGCGGCACTTGGAAATCCTGACCTACCTGGTGCCGTGTTTTCTTGACTGAAGCAAGAAAGGAGTAACCTCGTTTACCTCTTTGTACAAGAACAAGAGTTACCGTTGCGTCATTCAAATAACTGTTACAGCTAGAGAATGTCGCGTAAGAAATGAACGTCTACGTACATACATTCGTACGTTCGCTTGTGTAAGTGTGTACGGTAAGGTTTGCAATCATAAATCCTTCGATTGATTGCGTGTCTTCGTGTGTTAGCGTATTTTTCGGAATTTTTTATTAATCGAAAATTGAGGTGTGAAAAATACGCAAGTTTTTTCAGAGGTAGGGTTGTATCAATATCTATTTTTATTGGGTACCTTGATTAACAGAAGAAGTCACAAGGAAGAATATTCGGATATTATTGTTTCTTAACCCTAGAGCGGTCCTCGGGTCTTTTTTGACCCACCGCCTTTTTATATTTTTAGTAATATTTGCCGTTATCAAGTTTACGTTCCTTAACGTTATTTTAAACGTTTATTGTCTAGGTTCATATGTCGCGCTGGAAACAAAAATTATTACACATAAGGTTTTAGGTCCTTTTTCACCCAAAAGTCTTAAGTGTACAGTCAAAACGAAGACCGCTCTAGGGTTAACAATCCACTGTCCCAATCCAACAGTTTCCAACAATATGTGAATTCCATCGGATGCAGTTCGAGTAATTTCGCTTAAAAATAACAAGCGTCAAGATTCGTGTCGAACGAGTACTCTCTTCTTCTTATCCCGAGCGATGATCCTGACGAGATAGCAAAAGCGTGGGAGGTAATTTTTAAAAAGCACAAATAACGAGATCCAAGCTGAAACGTGTTGCCTACGTACTCACGTACGTGCTAAAATCGTGGCATTCTCGAAATAGATCTCATCCGAGTAATCCGATGGTAATAATAGCGCGCATCGATCACTTCCGCGTCGTGACAACGATACCACCATATTGCCTCTGGTCAACAGAATTTCCACTTATCGTTTATTTCTCTGCGACCTTCTTGAATTAAATATTCGAGAGGTAATGGTTTGGTAGAATGTTCGGAAACTTGCTGCAGTGCGATTTAATGTCTTCCATTAACCTGTCGACCACATTTTCCTTCGAAAACAGAAAGGTGCGATAAATCGATTGAAATATACCTCCAAACTGAAAATTGAAACTTTTCAAAATTTTTAGAAAAACCAGTCATTTAAATCAATCTTTCGTGTCCACACTTTACTAAAGTAAAATCAGTCTTCGTATGTATCAAAATTTTTTTGTACAAAATTAATCACAGAATGCAAAGAATATTTTTCTTAAGAATACTTTTCTAAAATTGAAACTTTTGAAAATTTCAAGAAACCAATTATTTCAATAAATTTTTCATATCCACGGTTTACTAAATAAAATAAGATCATAGGTCTTCTTATGTATCAAAATCTTTTTATACAAAATTAATCACAAAAGCATAGAATGCTTTTCTTCTCCAATTGACACTTGGAGATTCACGGGAGTAAATCGTGCACGAATGGGGTTGCGCACGTTTTATCAGGACCGTCGTTAACAGGTATACACCGGGCGTGAGTGAGTGGAGTTGCTCGGCGGTTTGACCTAGTCTTGAGCGGCGAACGAACAGCCAGATGTTGGCTGGCGAAGTCTCTTAGAACGGGAGAGGGCTGAATGGCAGCCAAGTTCCATTGCAAAATTTATAATTATGGCGTGTGCCAATGAACGCGCGGAACTCATTCACGGGCATACTCGAGGATACATCGGTTCGGCTGGGTCGCGGCTATGTGGGTCAAGGTCGAAGGGCGCGTCGCGAATCGTGGTTGCTCCGGAAAACTCGTCGTTCGATCGGAAATCGCGGGAACCGGTGTTCTTTTTTTTTTTTT
>NW_017101163.1:0-2596 GCF_001263275.1 Habropoda laboriosa
CTGTTTGAGGTTTGATTAACAAACCACAAATTTGTATTCGGTACCAAAAAAAGGTAAGGTTTCTTTGGTCACATTTAGCTGAAGGAATTATATTTAGAGTCGAAATAATTAATTATCTGTATTTGCCCCCACCAGCGTAGTTCGAAAATTCGGCGCCGGTGTCCAGAATGCATAGCAGAATCGTACTCCATTTCGAGTACGAGTATCGTACCAGTACGCTACGTGAATATCGCGGAGAAATACTACATCCATGAGGGACGTTATATGTGTAAATTAACTTCGTTTAACTGTAACACGGCTAACGTGTGAGATAGTGAACTAACAAACCACAACTTTGTATTCGGCACCAAAAAAAGGTAAGGTTTCGTTGGGAATATTTATTTGTGGAATTATTTGGAACGACGAAATATTTAATAATTTGTATTTTCTCCACATCGTAGATAGAAAAGTCGACGTCGGCTTCCAGAATGCATAGCAGAACCGTTGGCCATTTAGAGGACGTGAATCGTCCCAGTATGATATGCGATGGTCGCGAAGTAATACTATAACCATGCGCGACATTATATGTGTATATTCGCTTCTTTTAACAGTAAGACCGGAACCGTTTGAGCTATTGAATAAACAATCCACACCTTCGTATTCGGTACCAAAAAAAGATAAGATTTCGTTGGGATCAATTATTTGTAGGGAATATTTATAAAGTCGTAATATTTAATTATCTGTATTTGCCTCCACCATCGTAGTTCGAAAATTCGACGCCGACGTCCACAATGCATAGCAGAACCGTACGCCATTTGAAGGACGTGAATCGTCCCAGTATGATATGCGATGGTCGCGAAGAAATAATATCACCATGCGCGACATTATATGTGTGTATTCGCTTCTTTTAACAGTAAGACCGGAACCGTTGAGCTCTGAATAACAAAGCACAACGTTGTATTCGGCATCAAATAATGGTAAGATTTCTTTGTCACATTTAGTTTTAGGAATTAATAATACCGTCGAAATAATTAATTATCAGTATTCTCCCCCACCATCGTAGGTGAAAATTCGACGTCACGTCCAGAATGCATAACGGAATCAAACAACATTAGAGTACGAATATCGCCGCATTATATTATCTTAATGTCGCGAAGAACTACTATCGCCTAACCGACGTTATAGGTGTATATTCGCTTCGTTTAACAGTAACACGGGAACCGATTGAGCTATTGAAAAAACAAACCACACCTTTGTATTCGGTACCAAAAAAAGGTAAGATTTCGTTAGGTACATTTAGCTTTAGTAATTATTTTTGACGTCGAAATATAATATTATCTGTATTTTCCCCCACCATCGCAGTTCGAAAATTCGACGCCGACGTAAAGAATGCACAGCAGAATCGTACTCCCTTTAGAGTACAAGTTCCGTACCGGTACGTTACGTGAAATTCGCGAAGAAATAATATATCTAAGCGTGACGTTATATGTGTATATTCGCTTCGTTTAACAGTAAGAACGGAACCGTTATAGCTTTGAATAACAAAGCACACCTCTGTATTCGGTTTCAAAAAATGGTAAGATTTCGTTGGTCCGACGAAATATTTAATTATTTGTATTTAACCCCAAAACGTAGAGAGATAATTCGACGCCGGCGTCCAGAATGCATAGCAGAACAGTGCGCCATTTAGAGGAGGTGATTCGTCCCAGTATGATATGCGAAGGTCGAGAAGAAATACTATAACCATGTGCGACGTTATATGTGTATAATCGCTTCGTTTAACAGTAAGGCCGGAACCGTTTGAGCTTTGAATAACATACCACACCTTTGTATTCGAGTACCAAAAAATGGTAATATATCCTTGGTCACATTTAGATTTAGGAATTATTTTTAATGTCGAAATATATAGTTATCTGTATTTTCCCCCACCATCGTAGTTCGGAATTTCGACGCCGATTTCCCATTTTCATAGCAGAACCGAAGGCGATTTAGAGAACGTGAATCGTCCCAGTATGATATGCGAAGGTCGCGAAGTAATACTTTAACCATGTGCGACGTTATATGTGTATATTCGCTTCGCTTAACAGTTAGACCGGAAACGTTTGAGCTTTGAATAACATACCACACCTTTGTATTCGGTATCAAAAAATGGTAAGATTTCGTTGGTCACATTTACTTTTAGGAATTTATATTAACGTCGAAGTAATTAATTATTTGTATATTCCCCCACCAGCGTAGTTCGAAAATTCGACGCCACGTCCAGAATGCATAGCGGAATCAAACACGATTAGAGTACGAATATCACCGCAATAAGTTAGGTTAATTTTGCGAAGAACAACTATCTCCTAGCCGACGTTATAGGTGTATTTACGCTTCCTTTAACAGTAACAAGGGAGCCGTGTGAGATATTGAAGGAACATGCACACATTTATATTCGAGGCCAAAAAATTCTAAGATTTCTTTGGATACAATTAGCTGAAGGGATTATTTTTAAAGTCGCAATATTTAGTCACATGTTTTAGCCCCCACCATCCTGGTTCGGAAATTCGACGCCGATGTCCAGAATGCATAGCACAAACATACTCCATTTAGAGAACGAGTATCGTACCGGTACGTT
>NW_017101164.1:0-241 GCF_001263275.1 Habropoda laboriosa
GAAACTCGAGAGGGTTGTTATAAAAAAAAAAAAAACTAACCTGATGCGGGTCACTGGAGAAACAAACAGAGGTTAGTATGTGTTATTAGAGTGTAATAAGGGTTAATTTAATTTTTTGATGATAAAGAGTTAGCAATAAATAGAGCACCTGTCCTTCAAGCCGCGGTTGACATTGCTTTGGTCAATAACAATTAATTAGTTGATGGCGTATATTTTAATCGATGGTATGCCTGTCTAACTG
>NW_017101165.1:0-626 GCF_001263275.1 Habropoda laboriosa
TAGCAGAAATGTACTCCATTCATAGTACGATTACCGTACCGGTACGTTGCGTGAAAATCGCGATGGAATAATATCTCTAGCGTGACGTTATATGTGTATATTTGCCTCGTTTAACAGTAGCACGGTAACCGTTTGAGCTATTGATAAAACAAACCACAAATTTGTATTCGGTACCAAAAAAAGGTAAGATTTCTTTGGTCACATTTAGTTTTAGCAATTATTATTAAGTCGAAATATTTAATTATCTGTATTTTCTCCCACATCGTAGTTCAAAAATTTGGCGCCGAAATCCAGCATGCACAGCAGAATCTAACACCATTTAGAGTACGAATATCGCCGCAGTTTGATTCGTGAAAATCGATAGGAAATAGCATCTCCAAGCCCGACGTTATATGTGTATATTCGCTTCGCTTAACAGTAACACTGGAACCGTTTGAGCTATTGAAAAAACATACCACACCTTTGTATACGGTATAAAAAAAGGTAGGATTTCGTTGGGAACATTTATCTGTAGGGATTATATTTATATCCGGAATATTTAGTTATCTGTATTTGCCCCCGCTATCGTATCTCGAAAATTCGAGGCCGATGTCCAGAATGCATAGCAGAAACGAACGCCATATAGA
>NW_017101166.1:0-6272 GCF_001263275.1 Habropoda laboriosa
CTGTATTTGACACACCATCGTAGTTCGAAAATTCGACGCCGGCGTTCAGTATGCAGAGCAGAATAGTACGCCTTTAGGTGTACGCGTATCGCACAAGTATCTTATGTGAATATCGGAAATACCTACTATCACCTAGACGACGTTATATTTGTATATTCGCTTCGTTTAACAGCAACACGGCAACCGTGTAAGATATTGAGAAAACAAACCACTCCTTCGTATTCGGTACCAAAAAGAGGTCAGATTTGGTTGATTCTATTTATTTGTTGCAATTATGTCTAAAGTCGAAATATTTAAGGATCTTTATTTTTCCCCCACCATCGTAGTTCGGAAATTCGACGCCGAAGTCAAGAATGCATAGCAGAATCGTACTGGTTGGGTCTATTTATTTGTTGCAATTATGTCTAAAGTCGAAATATTTAAGGATCTTTATTTTTCCCCCACCATCGTAGTTCGGAAATTCGACGCCGAAGTCAAGAATGCATAGCAGAATCGTACTGGTTGGGTCTATTTATTTGTTGCAATTATGTCTAAAGTCGAAATATTTAAGGATCTTTATTTTTCCCCCACCATCGTAGTTCGGAAATTCGACGCCGAAGTCAAGAATGCATAGCAGAATCGTACTGGTTGGGTCTATTTATTTGTTGCAATTATGTCTAAAGTCGAAATATTTAAGGATCTTTATTTTTCCCCCACCATCGTAGTTCGGAAATTCGACGCCGAAGTCAAGAATGCATAGCAGAATCGTACTGGTTGGGTCTATTTATTTGTTGCAATTATGTCTAAAGTCGAAATATTTAAGGATCTTTATTTTTCCCCCACCATCGTAGTTCGGAAATTCGACGCCGAAGTCAAGAATGCATAGCAGAATCGTACTGGTTGGGTCTATTTATTTGTTGCAATTATGTCTAAAGTCGAAATATTTAAGGATCTTTATTTTTCCCCCACCATCGTAGTTCGGAAATTCGACGCCGAAGTCAAGAATGCATAGCAGAATCGTACTGGTTGGGTCTATTTATTTGTTGCAATTATGTCTAAAGTCGAAATATTTAAGGATCTTTATTTTTCCCCCACCATCGTAGTTCGGAAATTCGACGCCGAAGTCAAGAATGCATAGCAGAATCGTACTGGTTGGGTCTATTTATTTGTTGCAATTATGTCTAAAGTCGAAATATTTAAGGATCTTTATTTTTCCCCCACCATCGTAGTTCGGAAATTCGACGCCGAAGTCAAGAATGCATAGCAGAATCGTACTGGTTGGGTCTATTTATTTGTTGCAATTATGTCTAAAGTCGAAATATTTAAGGATCTTTATTTTTCCCCCACCATCGTAGTTCGGAAATTCGACGCCGAAGTCAAGAATGCATAGCAGAATCGTACTGGTTGGGTCTATTTATTTGTTGCAATTATGTCTAAAGTCGAAATATTTAAGGATCTTTATTTTTCCCCCACCATCGTAGTTCGGAAATTCGACGCCGAAGTCAAGAATGCATAGCAGAATCGTACTGGTTGGGTCTATTTATTTGTTGCAATTATGTCTAAAGTCGAAATATTTAAGGATCTTTATTTTTCCCCCACCATCGTAGTTCGGAAATTCGACGCCGAAGTCAAGAATGCATAGCAGAATCGTACTGGTTGGGTCTATTTATTTGTTGCAATTATGTCTAAAGTCGAAATATTTAAGGATCTTTATTTTTCCCCCACCATCGTAGTTCGGAAATTCGACGCCGAAGTCAAGAATGCATAGCAGAATCGTACTGGTTGGGTCTATTTATTTGTTGCAATTATGTCTAAAGTCGAAATATTTAAGGATCTTTATTTTTCCCCCACCATCGTAGTTCGGAAATTCGACGCCGAAGTCAAGAATGCATAGCAGAATCGTACTGGTTGGGTCTATTTATTTGTTGCAATTATGTCTAAAGTCGAAATATTTAAGGATCTTTATTTTTCCCCCACCATCGTAGTTCGAAAATTAGACCCCGGTGTACAGAATACAGAGCAGATTCAAATCTCATTTACAGTATGAATATCGCCGCAGTAGGTTATGTTAAAGTGGCGAAGGACTACTATCGCCTAACCGACGTTATAGGTGTATATTCGCATCGTTTAACAGTAACACGGCAGCCCTGTGTGATATTGAAGAACCAAGCACACCTTTATAATCGGGATGAATAAAATGTAAGATTTCGGTATATACATTCTGCTGAAGGAACTATATTTAAAATGGTAATATTTATATTATCTGTATTTGCCCCCACCATCGTAGTTCGAAAATTCAGCGCCGATGTCCAGAATGCATTGAATAATCGTACTCCATTGAGAGTACTAGTATCGTATCGGTACGGTACGTAAAAGTCGCCTAGAAACACTTTCTCCAAGAGCGTCATTATAGGTATATATTCGATTCGTTTAACAGTTAGACCGGAACCGTTGAGCTTTGAATAACAAAGCACACCTTTTGTATTCGGTACCAAAAAAAAGGTAAGATTTGGTTGGTTACATTTAGTTTTGGATTTATTATTAACGTCGAAATATTTAATTATTAGTATCTTCCCCCACACCGTAGTTCGAAAATTCGACGCCGATGTCCAGAATGCACACCTGAATCGTACTCCCTTTAGAGTACGAGTATCGTACCGGTACGTTACGTGAAAGTCGCGAAGAACTATTATCACATAGCCGACGTTATATTTGTATATTCGCTTCGTTTAACACTAACACGGGAAACGTTTGAGCTTTTGTAAAAACAAACCACACCGTGGTATTCGGTACTAGAAAAGGGTAAGATTTCGTTGGGAACATTCGGTTGTAGATATCATTTTTAACGTGGATATATTTAATTATATGTATTTTCCCCTTCATCGTAGTACGAAAATTTGGCGCCGTTGTCCAAAATGAACACCTGAATCGTTTTCCCTTTAGAGTACGAGTATCGTACCGGTACGTTACGTGAAAGTCGCGAAGAACTTTTATCACATAGCCGACGTTATATTTGTATATTCTCTTCTTTTAGCAGCAACACGGTAACCGTGTGAGATATTGAAGGACCAAGCACACCTTTATATTCGGGGTCGATAAATTGTAAGATAGATTGTATACATTTAGCTGAAGGAATGATATTTAAAGTCGAAATATTTGATTATTTGTATTTTCCCGCACCATCGTAGTTCGAAAATTCGACGCCGGCGTCCAGAATGCATAGCAGAACAGTGCGCCATTTAGAGGACCTGAATCGTCCCAGTATGATATGCGAAGTTCGCGAAAAAATACTATAACCATGTGCGACGTTATATGTGTATATTCGCTTCGTTTAACAGTAGGACCGGAACCGTTTGAGCTATTGAAAAAACAAACCACAACTTTGTATTCGGTATCAAATATGGTAAGATTTCGTTGGTCACATTTACTTTTAGGAATTTATATTAACGTCGAAGTATTAAATTATCAGCATTTTCCTCCACATCGTAGTTCGAAAATTGGACGCCGGAGTCCAGAATGCATAGCCGAATCAAACACCATTTAGAGTACGAGAATCGTCCCAGTATGATACGCGAAGGTCGCGAAGAACTATTATAACAATGTGCGATGTAAAGGATGTATATTCGCTTCGTTTAACAGTGACACGGGAACCGCTTGAGCTATTGAAAAAAAAACCACAAATTTCAATTCGGTACCAAAAAAAGATATGATTTCATTGGGAACAATTATTTGTGGGGAATATTTATAAAGTCGTAATATTTAATTATCTGTATTTTCCCCCACAATCGTCGTTCGAAATTTCGTCACCGATGTCGGGAATATATAGCAGAATTGTACTCCTTTTAGAATACGAGTACCGTACCGGTCCGTTACGTGAATATCGCGAAGAAATACTATCTCCAAGCGCGACGTTATATTTGTATAATAGCTTCGTATAACAGTAACACGGGAACTGTTTGAGCTATTGAAAAAACAAACCACAAATTTCAATTCGGTACCAAAAGAAGGTAAGATTTCGTTGGTCACATTTAGTATTAGGAATTATTATTAACGTCGAAATATTTAATTATCCGTATTTACCCCCAACATCGTAGTTCTTATATTCAACGCCGTCATCCAGAATGCATTTCAGAATCGCACTTCATTTAGAGTACGAATATCGCCGGAGACCTAGTTGACATTATAGGATGTCTATTCGCTTCCTTTAACAGTAACACGGCAACAGTGAGAGATATTGAAGGTACAAACCACACCTTTGTATTCGGTACCAATAGAATGTAAGATTTCTTTGGGAACCTTCAGTTGCAGGAATTATTTGGAATGTCGATATAATTTATTATCTGTATTTGCCCCCACCATCGTAGTTCGAAAATTCGGCGGCGGATTCCAGAATGCACAGCAGTATCATAATACATTTCGAGTTCGAGTATCGTACCGTTACGATACATGAAAATCGCGAAGAAATACTATATCCAAACGCGACGTAATAGGTGTATATTCGCTTCGTTGAACTGTAACACGGCAACCGTGTGATCTATTGAAATAACAAACCCAATTTTTGTATTCGGTACCAGAAAAAGGTAAGATTTCTTTGGTCACATTTAGTTTTTGCAATTATTTTTACGTCGAAATATTTAATTATCTGTATTTTCCCCCACATCATAGTTCGAAAATTCGACGCCGGCGTCCACTATGCATAGCAGAACCGTACGCCATTTAGAGGAAGGGAATCGTCACGGTATGATTTGCGAAGGTCGCGCACAACTACTATAACCATGTGCAACATTATATGTGTATATTCGCTTCCATTTACAGTAACACGAGAACCGTTTGAGCTTTGAATAACAAAGCCCACCTATGTATTCGGGATCAAGAAATTGTAAGATTTCGTTGGATACATTTAGCTGATGGAATTACATTTAAAGTCGAAATATTTATATTTCCTGTATTTTCCCCCAAATCGTAGTTCAAAATTCGACGCCGGCGTCCAATATGCATAACTGGACCGTGCGCCATTTAGGCGACGTGAATCGCCCCAGTATGTTATGTGAAAGTAGCAAAGAAATACTATCACCTAGCGGCCATTATATTTGTATATTCGCTTCGTTTAACAGAAACACGGGAACCGTTTGAGATATTGAAGAAAAAAAACCACACCTTCGTATTCGGTACAAGAAAAAGGTAAGCATTCATTGGGAACAATTATTTGTAGGGAATGTTTTTAAAGTCGATATATTTAGTGATCAGTATTTGCCCCACCATCGTAGTGAGAAAATTCGACGCCGTCCTCCAGGATGCATAGCAGAATCGTACGCCATTTAGAGTACGACAATTGCCGCAGTATGTTATGTGAAATTCTCGAAGAACTACTATCGCCTAGCCGACGTAATACGATTATATACCCTTCGTTTAGCAGTAACACGGCAACCATGTGTGATATTGAAGAACCAAGCACAACATCGTTTTCGGTAGAAAAAGAGGCAAGATTTCGTTGGTCACATTTAGCTTTAGAAACTATTTTTAACGTCGAAATATATAGTTATCTGTATTTTCGCCCACCATCGTAATTCGAAAATTAGACGCCGATGTCCAGAATGCATACCAGAATCGAAAACCAATTAGAGGACGCGAATCGTCCCAGTATGATATGCGAAGGTCCCGAAGGACTACTATAACCATGTGCGACGTAATATGTGTATATTCGCATCGTTTTATAGTAAGGCCGGAACCGTTTGAACTTTGAACAACAAAGCAAACCTTTGTATTCTGTATCAAAAAATGGTGAGATTTCGTTGGCAACGTTTAGATTTAGGAATTAATATTAACGCCGAAATATTTAATTATCTGTATTTCCCCCACCATCGTAGTTCGAAAATTAGACGCCGACGTCCAGAAGGCATAGCAGAATCAAATACCATTTAGAGTACGAATATCGCCGCCGTAAGTTATGTGAAAGTCGCGAAGAACTACTATCGCCTAGCCGACGTTATAGGTGTATAATCGCTTCGTTTAACAGTAACACGGCAACCGTGTGAGATATAGAAGAACCAAGCACACCTTTACATTCGGGATCAGAAAATTGTAAGATTTCGTTGTATACAATTAGCTGAATGAATTATATTTCCGAAGAAATACTATCTCCAAGCGCGACGTTATATGTGTATATTCGCTTCGTTCAACGCTAACACGGGACCCGTTTGGCTATTGAAAAAACAAACCACAACGTTGTATTCGTTATTAAAAAAAGGTAAGATTTTGTTGGGGACATTCAGTTGTAGATATCATTTTTAACG
>NW_017101167.1:0-2544 GCF_001263275.1 Habropoda laboriosa
CGAGCACATCAGTTTCCACGTCCATTCGATTCACCCTCGTGAGCAACCGGGAATCGATCGCGGGCACCCTAGACTATATAGAATATTTCATTCTCGTTTCTTCTTCATCTTTTAAAAAATGTCGTTGCTTAATATTGTTGATGTAACGAATTATCGTTGGATTTTACATTAGTAATCTTCCCGACACAGAATACTTTATCAGTTTTTGTAGAATTCGTTTTACCAATCTTAGACGTCTGATCAGTTGCAATTCGTTCGGTTGGCAAAGTGTTAATTCAAGCCTTAATTTCATCCTCTGCGCTCTCCCACGTTAATTCGATAAAACAAATTTTAAAACGATACAACCAAAGAAATAAAATTTATAGAACATCTGAATCCGTCACGCGCGTTATGTGCTAAAATTTGCCGCAGCGAAAGGGTTAATCGTGGTATATTTGTGTAATTTTAAACGATACAATGCCTAGAGTAAAATATAAAAATGTGGTTTCACTGTGACATCCACTGTGCGCGCAACTATCACGATATTCGCTGTCCGAGGGTTGATTCAATTATTTGGTCATTTTTCTCTAGGAGAAGGGTAATGCACGATTTACCTGAAAGCTTCTGCCCTATCTCTTCTTGATCTTGATCCAAATCTTCGGACACCCTGAACCGTCTCTTTAGTAGAGCTATAAACTTTTGCTTTAGATTTCTTTGCTGTAAGAATAAACGTTGTTCCGTTAGATCAAACAGGAAGTTTGTTCTGTGATTAACGAGGAATATTATCCAACTGATACACGTTGACTTCGATGGAACTTGGAATGCAGTTAAAGAATCTGAAAATATCGAAGGGGTATTTCTCTTTTGTCAATAAAAGTTCATATTTAGGGAGTAAAACTGCTGTCTAAAGTTGCAACTGCTGATAATTCTTCGTGGAAAAATTAGGCAAGTTTCGAATTTAGTTTCGTTCGTAATTGCAATTAGAATTCTGAAAGTAATTTCACCTGCTCAATGTGAATTTGTACAAAAAAGAAAGAAAAAGAATACGTGTCCAATATTCTCGGATTCTCCAACTGTTGTGCAATTTTTTTAATCCAAGGCATCGATCATTTGGACAATGTTCCTTGTAAGTCGCAAAAATTGTTCAAAGTCATAAAGTGCCTTTCAATATTTTTATACGCTCATAAAGATCATTCACTTAGTTAAAGAAATTTTTAAAGAATAAACGCATTTCAGCAACAACCTCAAAAGTCACAGAAGATTCTAAATAATTCATCCTCCTCAACTGTTGAAAGTACTCTAGCCGTGTTAATACGTATCTCGGATTCGAACGATCGAACGAAACTCATCTTCGTTTTCCAACTACTACAATCGCACACGAGATATCCATTTCGAGGTTTGCACATTACATCGTCGCAGCTAAATAAAAGCTTAACGAGGCGAAGCATGACAACGCGTGCTCGTGCACATCGTTCGATAATCCAATGGCGGATGAGCGGAACATAGATGTACAAGAGTCTTTCCCACCGGCATTCTATGCGACGAACACGTAACAAACCGGCGCTATAGTAGCAACCAAATCTATTGACCGGTCAAGGCCGTTTATCCTCGGTCGCTTTTCGTCCCACTCTTATCGTTCAAATGCTGTACCCTCGTAAAACACGAGACAAAGAGAGCACATTACCGCTGGAAGTAAGACACAGATCACGTTAGAGAAACAGATACGTTTGTGTGCCTCCAACGTTGACCTGTCGAACCATTACATACGAAGAGCAGCCGAAAGTATTGTACAATTGGACAGGAGGTGATTTCTTGAGCAAAAATAAATAGAAACTGTAGAATTAAATTCTTCCATCCAAGGCTCAATTTTTTCGAAAATTAGGTTCGAAAATCAGTTGCACAGATTTGCACTTACATAGCTAGGTTCACCTAGCGACATAAAATTGCTACAGTCTTCGTTATACACCGTCTACACGATTTTTACGAATTTCTAAGTTCAACAAAGCGCAAAAACAAAATCTGATTACATCGATTAAGGAACTGTTAACCCTTTTTTAAGTGTTTGGCTATTATATAGCTCGCACCGCTCCACCGTCAGCTCTCTTATGGCACTCTTGACATATTTATCCGCGTGTGGTTTCAAATGTAACCACAAACGTACAACGAATCGTGCAAAAGAGATAATAGGACTTTCATGAGCGACGTGCAGTTTGTAAGAAGCTTGATAAGACGAATTATCGGGTTCGTTCTGTGACATACGACCGCAACATTACGGCAGGCTGTCTACATCCGATAGGGGATAGCGGCTAAAGCCACATATTTTACGCAGAAACGAAGGGGCAGAAGTAAATCCTGCATGGTCTGCTCCAACCGACAAAAGGGCCAAAGACGAGAGAGCGGGAATCACCGTAACGCTTGCACACGGAAGCCTGGGTTACATTTTGGAGACTGTTTCGAAAAATATCACACGCAAAAACAATATAAAACGTAATACTACGAAAATGCAATACTCAATTTTTTATAAAATAACGAAATAAATTTATTTAAGTCAATTTATTGGCTTTT
>NW_017101167.1:2625-5321 GCF_001263275.1 Habropoda laboriosa
CGGACAATAAATGATTAGGTGTGCCCTAGCCACAACGACCGGAAAGGGTTAAAACAGGTGCAAACTCGTGCAAACGTACGCGATGGATTTTCTCTAAAAACTAAGCTCACGCGAGAAAATTCTATTCCACATTCATCGTTTACTTATTTTCACAGTGTCTACTTTCGGTCTCGCCCTCTACGCAGGTTTCGTTCGGCAAGGTTCGTCGATGCGAAAAAGCGAGAGAGGGGGAACCGGTCGTGACCGTCGAATATATTCGGCTCAGACTATAAATTCGTTTCACGCACCCTGGCGTTCGCCGGAATCTTCGCCCGGCTCTTCCGCCTGTGCATCTCGAGAGTGGGCTCGCTGTCGCTGCCCTCCGCCTCGCCCTCCGAGCTGAACTCCTCTTCTTCGTCGCTGTACTCCGGGCAGAGCCGCTCGTTCGGATCGTTCATCAGTCTTTTGTCCTGATCGACCGGCTGGGAGCTTAGCGCGACTACGCTCACGCGGGCCAACGCGACCGAGTGCCCGCCGTATTTCTCCGCCTTGTCCGATATCAGCTCCAACTCCAGGTCCATCTGCTTCTGGAGAACCTGTGGGCGCACACGGGTACAACATAGCTCGATGAGAAATGAGCAACATTTTTTTCTTCCTTTTTTTTTTCTTTTTGGCGATGCTGCTTGGATTTGGGTGTATTTGGTAGAGGTAAATGAACTATTAGTGGCGTGTTACGAATAAGGTGTGCGAATGGACGGTGAGAATGGTAAAATGAATGGAGTTTATTAACACGTTAAGCGCCATGTCAATCACCGGTGACTGACACTACACTTTCCGTTCGGACCGCGTCAGTCACTTGCGACTGACACTATACTTTCCGTTCGGTCGCGTCAGTCACCGGTCACTGACACTATACTTTCCGTTCGAACCGCGTCAGTCGCCGGTGACTGACAGTATACTTTTCGTTCGGGCCACGTCAGTCACTGTTGACTGACGATATACAATTTAAAAAATTATATTCTTCTATTAATAAATTTTAAATAATTTGGAGATCATAAAAGAATGTACCTAAATATTACTTATTACCAAAAAAAAATTTTAACGAGTATTGCTAAAACACATGCAGTCTTATCGCAATCTTACACAGATCTCCGGCTGCCAGCATATCGGTGAAATCGGCTAAACGGAAAGGAAGACAAAACAGGCTTGGCGCTTAACGTGTTAATATTTAGGCATCAATAATAATAATTATGCTCCCGGCCCAGGAAAGCCTTAAATCTTTCAAAGGAATTCAGTTTGAAACGGCGTAGAAGAGATTGCACCGACGGTGTATTAACATTTTACTCGATAGTAACTTTATATCATGGCACAGATTGTATTCAAGGTAAAACAAAAATAGGTCATATGAGTAACATGGATTAATTTTAATCTCGAATTCTTACTTTATAAAACTGAGGATAACCAAGTATAAATAAAACAATATGTTGCCTTTTCTGAACGGTGTTATCTGAAATGAAACCATCACTGTTCCGATATCTGTTTACAGAAAACTACGTGTACGAAAATTACACAACTTTGAAATGAAAAAATTTCTTTTAACTTTTGAAATTAGTAAAAATGACATAATTTTCATCGAAGTTTCCAAGCTATCTTGGAAATATTTCAATGTTTCTCTGGTATTACTACTGGCTTCAGCAGAGATCAAATACAGTTGATGATATTGACGACAATATCGCTAACGATACTGATGATATCAGTTTGTCAGTCGACCTTTCATAAAGTTGAGTAGTTTTTGCTCAAGCTTCAAATGTCTCTCACGATTCCAGATAATAGAAGAATTTCTATGGAAAAGTTCATATAGAAACACTTGAAAAATTCATCGAACACAAAAAATATTCAATATTCTCTTCAGCTTTCTTTTCTAATTTTCCCGAAAAAGAAGAGAAAAGAAGGAAAATCGTGTTCTGATTTTCAAAATGCTTTTTATCCCGTTTTTCACATGTATAAATTTCATATCTATACTCTGTTCAAAATAAGAGTAACCTCGCTTCGCGCATGGGGCGTGCCTAAGGCAGGGCTAGAACCACTAGAACGTCCGAACCCCCACTTAACCACCTACGTTTTTCTCCGTCTTACCCTCTGCTACGCTCTCTGTCTATGCGCAGAACGGACGAGAATCGGTCCGAGAGCGAGGTTACTCTTATTTTGAACGACGTATACAATGCCAGTTAATTTTTTTACAATTCAAATAAGAAGTTATTAAAAGCATTACACTTTAAAACAAATTTTATCATTCGTATTCTTGTTTTAATGACAGAACACTCTAATTCTGTATATTTTCAGCAACAACCAAAATATTACCGACTGCGAAAATGCTGATATAATTAATTTTGCTTATCACATACTGCAATCTGTAATTACGAATAACAATTCAGATAACAAAATTCATAAACTGCTTTTCCTAATTTTCTTTCAAGCTTTTAATCTAACGCCTTTAATAAGAAATTTAAGGTAACCATAATCACTTTTCGCTCAAGGTGATAATTCTAAGTTACATCATTACACTGCTCCTGCAATCTAATCTCTGAAGATTTGAATGTTGGTATAATGATAATACGATATTGCAGTCTGTATCTAAATCTCAAATCACGGAATCCTCTTGCAGCGATAAATCAATTGTAGCTCTCCTCTGTACACTAAATACCATTATTCCATCC
>NW_017101167.1:5360-7643 GCF_001263275.1 Habropoda laboriosa
TATAATTCAAATCTTCGTAATATTATTGAAACTGTAATAACAATTGTTTTTTTTTTGAAAATTTTCTTGCACTGTTGACGACTTTTCGGCACACTTTCACGTTAATTCAATCCCTAATCTCTTGAAACGTTTTTAAAAAATTAAATAATCGAGATATCCAAAAAATCATAGCTATATCATAGGCAATACGTGTTAATTTATAAACCAAAAAGAATTGTTATTTCAGAAGTTTCAATCCTTGCCGGAAATCGACGTTCTAACAGAAGAGGTTCCTGGCCATAACTCCTCCATTTTGTAACATTCTTACGTTTCAAAAATCGGAGAAAAACTCTGAAAGTTACGTTTACATTCTGTGAAAAAAGATTGAATCTTTTCGTTCGGCAGTTTCCTACGAAAAAAATTCCCAAACTTTATCTGTTTTTAGACGCCTTAGGGTAGCGTTTACCCCCTTAACGGGCCAGAAAACCCTTTCCCTATCTCTAATGCTGGTTTATCGAAGCGAAGGTGGTCGTAGAGTGTGGTCGAAGAATCGATTCACTCACCTGAGCCATGTTGATGACTCCCTCAGCTAGGGTCTTGTATCCGAGCATCGTGCGATTTTTATAGCGTTTCCTCCTCTGCAGCAGTATCAGTAGTTTATTGCCGTCCCTCTTGAGGAAATGGGGATACTGGAGAGCAAACTGAAGCTCGAGCTCTGTGTCCAGTATGCCACCAGACGGAATGATCATTTCGTTCGAACGTAGGGTCCTCTTCGAGCTTTGCATCTTCACTGCGATGCTGATCGAGCTTAGGTCGGAGCCTAATGGCCGTAGAATTACAAGCCGGGTCAGGGTTAGGGAGCACAGCCTGGAACAGATTTTAGGAGAGATCTTGCTGTTAATTTGATCCTCAACTGTTTCGACGACATGTGGAGATTAACGTTGAAATAGCAATTTTTAGAATTATAATATGTAGGAACCGACGGAAGAAATACTGAGGGGCCCAACGGGAATCGAACCCGGGACCTTCGGCTTAACAAGCCGAGGCTTTGCGCGCTACGCCAACCACTCCCTCTGTATTGTCCCTTGCCGGTTTCCTATTTGGGTATGGAGGCCCCGATACTACACTCGGCCATTCTGAACTGACATTCGCCCTCGAATGTCCTCAGTGCAACACAACTCAACCCTTTCGGGCACACTCCCCCACACAGTGACACACAGCCGAAACAACGCTATTTTTGGGAGGCGTGCAGCAACCCTGGAGATGTTTTCATCGCACATCTTCTGACTTTGTGTACCGTGTAGATGCCCTGTATCCTGGACGGGCCCCAATATGTAGGAACCGACGACGGAAAAATATTGAGGGACCCAACGGGAATCGAACTCGGGACCTTCGGCTTAGCAAGTCGAGGCTCCCTCTCTATTGTCCCTTCGAGGTTTCCTATTTGGATACGGAGGCCCCGATACTACAAATATAATCTTTTTATCAGTAAATGATCTACAGTCAAAATGAAAAATAGGCCACACTTTCAAAATAAACGGCCGAATTATTGATATTTTCGTTGTTTAATTCTTTTTAATTCAAAAAATTTGAAATTTTGCAGAAATGTAGTATAACTCGTGGTAATTATGAAACCATTTTTTGTTTCAGCAGTAAAATGGTCCTAAGGGTGAAAACACCCCCTCAGAGAAATTGCGAGTTCTCGTATTATCCTGAATATTTACGAAACCGTGCAAGGTACGGAGGAAAAGTTAAATTCAAAGTTTTGTGATTTCTGATGTCCTACATTTTCGTGGCAAAGAATTTTCGAAAAAGATTTTCTGTCAAAATTGATCCTTACCACTATCTTTACGAGAATTCTTTCTCATCACTATGTAGGACATTAGAAACCACACAACATTGAATTTAACTGTTTTTCTATATCTTATTTTGTTAAACCAAGTAGAAACGTTGTATTAGAAATTATATTTCTAATCAAACTTATATTAGAATTTCTTTTCTTTTTTTTTTATGAGACTGTTACCTTGCTACTTCTAATAATTGTCATCAGTATCTATCCTATACAGAGCAGCAATTTAATTGAAGGAAGAATTGTCTAACAGATCGATAGAAATTTCTCGATAAATCGAATTAAGAAGCTTTTATTCGAATATCGCTCATTAGGCGCGATTGGGCTGCGCTATGAGATTTATGATCGCCGGTAATGTTCATATTAAAGTGTTAAGAGTGGATATTTTATTGCCAGTGGTAATCGAGGTCGCACAATATATTTAGAATGGAATGATTGATCGAAGTCGTGAGATA
>NW_017101167.1:7682-25756 GCF_001263275.1 Habropoda laboriosa
AAGTTTCACTGAACTTGTCCCTATTTTATGACGGGAAGGCCACATTTTACGCGAATTCGACTGTAAGATTTTAGTGAGATATTTTTACCGGGGTTAGCGAGGAGAAATTTTTAACTAAAAGAGCTAGAAGAAACTGGAATTTTCACTTGCTACGTATCTTTACACAATTTAAAGACAATTATTCAAAATTACTAAGAATATAAGAAAACACATTACGCAAGAAATCAACGCTATATAACACTTCCGGCCAAAAATTTGAAATCACTATGCACTGCAAGTTACACAAAAATTTACACGACCAGATTTTTTTCTGATTTCCTTTTCACGAAACTGTCCAATATCGATGAAACTTTGGTGCACGATAGTGCTGAGAAAAATAAACCACCCTCAAAGATAAGGGTAGTAAAGAAATTTGTTGGCGAAAAATACAAAACTCGTCCATTTACACTATTCCTTTATCTGGAGTAATTTTCCAGAGATTAGACTGAATACATTTACTACCCACAACTTCGAGGACGATTTTCACCCCTTCACTGTGGACGATTGTCGATATAAAGAAATTTCTCGAGAACTGCTATTATGTACAGGGTGAGCCTCCCAACACGACGACATGAGTTATTCGTTGTACGAAAAAATGTTTCAAAGAAAAGTTGCATGGTATCTAGGGGGACATACAGTGCTATAATTTGTTTTTTATTACCTTACTCTTTTATTGAGATATTAGGGCCACCTTCAGTTTTTTAAATAGAACGTCTAATATTTCTTTTCGAATGCGGATAAATCGTCAAATTTTGCGCAAAAAAGTATGATACAAAGTGGGGCTTAAAATGAATAATTACTGAGATATTTATAAAACAAGTAAACAAAGTCGTGCTAAGAATCACGTTGGCTGAGCGTATTTCCTAATAGAAGATTATTAATTTGAAGATATCTCGGTAATTATTCGTTTTAAGTCCCACTTTGTAATAATACTTTTTTACGCAAAATTTGACGATTTATCCGAAATCGAAAAAAAGTATTAGACATTCCATTTAAAAAACTGAATGTGACCCTAATATCTCAATAAAAGAGTAAGGTAATAAAAAACAGATTAGAGCACTCTATATCCCCCTAGATACCATGCAAATTTTCTTTGAAACATTTTTTCGTACAACGAATAACTTACGAGTTATTTGAAGTCGTCATGTTAGAAGACTCACCCTGTATATGAGCCGCTCAGAAGCCAAAAATGATTAACTTCACTTTTTGAAATTCTTCCAATTTTAGTGCTTAACTCTTCGTAAACAAAATAAATTTAATAAATTTAACGCTCTTTAATAAGTTTAATCACTTTGGCTCCTGAGTATCTCATACACCTATCGAAGTTTCACAAAATTCGGCGATTGTCACATTATCGTACTCCCTTGTAAGCCTCTCTCCGCCTTCTATCTTACGTTCGGGCAATTTCCATCCACCTTGTTTTCGTCTGTGCGAGAATCCATGGATCCATCGATTGAAAATTCGACAAGCCTCGGGGGCATAATTTGTATCGAAAACGAGCATCGAACGAGGGCACGTCGATATTACAAAAGACCCCTTCTCCTCGCCTTTTTACAAACCGTCGACAACGAGGAGAGGAACGCTTTTGCTTGTGAAACCAGGCCAAATTGAAGCTCAAAGCAAAAACGTTCGTGCACAATGGTATCGATCAGCATGGTATACGTAGAGACAGTGATAATAATCATGTCTGTTTAAAGACGTCACCGGCCGCGATGCGGTGTGCCCGAATGAAATATGGATTCATCCTACATATCACGTCTATATAGTACATCTTTCGCCGGTATCTTCGTCATCAAAGACACGTTAGTCATTGCCCTTTGACACGAGCTCACCATAGTCTGCATTTTAATTGCTCTCGCTGCCAAGAATCAGGTTAAAGTAAAAGCGTTAACGATCGACGAGAACAATGTTTCAACATTTACGATAGACGTGAAATTGTTCAGTCTTCAGCAAGATACTCCTGTCAGACGGCGCAAAAAGAGAAATACACGATTATTTTATTTCCTCTGGACAGGAAATGAGAAATGAGATATTAATGTTAAACGAGCTTTGATGTTAATGTACAGTCGTTACGGTATAATTGAGTGTACTTTAGATGGCTTTCTTTTAGCTTCTGTTGCAGCTTATCGTGCGATAATAGTGAATTAGTGTAGCACATAAAATACGCTCTTGTGTAACACAATTCTAATCGTCGAATAAATGCAATTTCGTTTAATTATCTTCTTTCGTTTTTCTATTGCGGCAAAAATACGAGTTACGGTATTGTAGATAACGAGAAAGTTATTTCTGTACGTTTAGAAAATTGTTGAAAGAAAAATAAAATTGATCGGTTTCTGTCACATCGAGTGGTAAAAGTGTGAGCGTTAAGGGGTTAAACGGTTTGGAGAAGCGTCTGTCGGTTGATAGGATATTTTATGGAATGGTAACTTTTACGTGAGAAATAAATTCAATACGTGAAATATACGAGAGATAAGTTCTGTCAGAGAACGAGTCGATGGTACAGGAGAAAATACTTTTGAAAGAAAATTCGCGAGTAGTATAATATATGAAATAAGTAGTACAGTGTATCTATACAGAAATCAATTATTCCTTTAATCCAAAAATACGAAGAAAACGGCAGTACACTCTAAAATAATAATACGAAAAATAGAAATACAATTTTTAATTTAGTACATATGAAAATCAACCCTTACGCCTCAGTATTAATAACAGCGGTTAAACAGAATTTCCAAGTTAATTAATTTAATTTAATTATACAAATTTAATATTCGCAGATAATTACCGAAATTAAAATTCAGTTCAGATTATTAATAACTATATCTATGATATATTCATAAATTTGATATTAACAATTAAACGGAAATTATTAAAATTGAAAAAATTATTAGCAAAGCTTGTATTTAAATTGACGATCCACGAAGAGATAAGCTTAAATAAACATTTACGTATTGCCGATTGAAGATTTCTTATTAACGATTCAAGTTCCAATGTTCTCGTATATTATAAATTTACAATAATAATAATCCAGTCAAACTGTAGTATATTTAAAATAACATCAGACCTACATAGGCAAACCAGATCGTTTATATTCGAGTCTAATTTTTTCAGATACTGTTCCAGGCTTTCAAAACACCCGAAAAAATTCCAAGACACTTATCCAAGTCTCTACTACATTGCACAATTATTCGTCAAACGAAATATTCCAAATTTTTTCCAATAAAAATAAAAATTCCCCCGGAAAATATACAGGAGTGACGTTTCGCTTGGGTCATTAATGACCCCAATTACCAACGAAGGGTTAATTACAATCAATCGAATATTTCAAATAAACAATTTCAACGTTATTTTCAAAAATTACTCAGAATCTCGGTCTCTAACTCTTCTAACATTTAAAAAGAATAATTAAAAAACCTGATATCAAAACGTATCAAAATGTGTCGCAACACGCACGCGATAACAAGAGCTCGTAAAGGGCGAAAACCATAGGAAACGGGGGAACGTAATTCTCCAATACAATCCCCTGGCTACACGTCAGGGAGAAAGGTAATTATTTTTATTTGTGGAAAGCTTCCCCGGTTTGGGGGGCGAACGCGGTAAATATAGCTCCCCGGGGTTATAACTACAGGTGGTGTTTTAGTTTCGCTTTGCGTTTTTGCCTGGCACGAATAGCGCCGCTCTACTATACAAATCCATCGTCTGAGAGAGTTGGCCACTACAATTTCTTCTTCCAACCACGAAACCACGAACAAGAGAAATAAATATCTAATAGAATGATTGATGCGGACGGGAATCGATAAGAGGGGGTAAACAGCCAGCAGGTAGTAAAATAGATAAGAATAGAATAAAATTGTGTTTCTACGCTGCTTATGTAAAACAACATTATCAGATAAGTTGTTTTATAACCTTGTTATGCAACATGTTTCTACGACTTGTTGCAAGATTATACCTTTTGACATTATAGTAACAAGTTTGTGTTTCTTCCTCCTTTTTTCAACTCCCGCTGAAACAGTCCAAATTAATATTGGAATTTCTTTTTTTTCTTTCTTTCTATTTTTGTCGAAGCCATTTTCGTATCAACGCCAAATTCAATTTACGTATTATGCTTTTTATTCCTGTTTTAAGTTTTTAGACGATAATTCAATTAAACGGTTCGTTATTTCGTCTGTTCCATTTTGTAATTGTAAAAAAATGATATTAAATAATAAATGAATGTTTCTCGGTGTTTCTCTCCTTTAATCTTTACCGACACTTGATGGATAATACATAACTTGTTGTATAACACGACAAATGTTATTTAACATAATGTTATAGAACATCTGTGTTGCTCGTTTTGTAACAAGGTTAATAAGATTGCTGTATAACGTGATATGTTAGTGTAGACACAACTTAATCCTTTCGTTGCTGTTGGCGCTTTGAAAATTTTCTCGCACTGTGCCCTTGGTGGCTATAGGCGGTTTGAATATTTTCTCGCACTGTGCCCTTGGTGGCTATAGGCGGTTTGAATATTTTCTCGCACTGTGCTCTTGGCGCCTATAGGCGCTTTAAATATTTTTTGCACTGTGCCCTTGGTGGCTATAGACGCTTTGAATATTTTTTCGCACTGTGTCCTTGGTGGCTATAGGCGCCGACACTTGATGGATAATACATAACTTGTTGTATAACACGACAAATGTTATTTAACATAATGTTATAGAACATCTGTGTTGCTCGTTTTGTAACAAGGTTAATAAGATTGCTGTATAACGTGATATGTTAGTGTAGACACAACTTAATCCTTTCGTTGCTGTTGGCGCTTTGAAAATTTTCTCGCACTGTGCCCTTGGTGGCTATAGGCGGTTTGAATATTTTTTCGCACTGTCCCCTTGGCGGCTATAGGCGTTTTGAATATTTTTTCGCACTGTGCCCTTGGCGGCTATAGGCGGTTTGAATATTTTTTCGCACTGTGCCCTTGGCGCCTATAGGCGCTTTGAATATTTTCTAGCACTGTATCCTTGACATTGTGAAAATCTTCTAGCACTGTGCCCATGGCGACTTTTAGCACACTTTCACCTTAACTTAATCCTTAATTTTTTCCCTTTGCGTACCTACTTCCACCTGAATTTAATAAAATGATAAATTTTTAAATCAGTTTTTAAATTTAAAAACGCCAAAAGGAAATATTTTGCGGCCACGGTTGAACATCTACTGCGTATTACCTACCTACTAAAATCTGCCGCAGCGAAAGGGTTAAGAAACGAGATAAAATTTGTACAATACGTGAGCAAGGAGTTATCAGAAATTCATCAGAATTTATGATTTCTTTTAGCTGCTATAATTCAGCATTTCTGTATTTGATATTTCTACTATTCAAGCAGAATGCTGCGAAGAACATTGTATATCGCTAGTAATTCTTTCCTATTTTGTATTCACTTCCATTGTGCGAGATAAAGGTGTTGAACGAGCGAGAATTGTGCGGACTGAGAAAAGAGATACGGTACGACGTGGATATAATAGGGTAACGTCGAGATGGAATGAACAATAATGCGTTAGCCGAGCAAATTGTCGGTAACAGAGGGGATATTTTTTTTCGGAGCATCGTTTCAATCGTAAAATAAAAGAAACATTTGAAGGACGTGTAAAAGAAAAAAGTAACAATTCAACGCAGTGAATTTTCTTGTAGATACGTCTAATAAACGGGAATGCCACTCTATTAGCAAACTAAATAGTATCACCAAAGTATTTTTCTCTCTACGTTTTATTTATTACTTTGTCATTTTACGCAAATTTTCGTGTGAATTTCAACAAATCGCATAATGTCAATTATTGCTCTTAAATATCCTCGAATAAAATAATCTCGCTATCTCTACGAAAGGTATGTACATACATATAAATGAAAATTTACAAAGCTATAATTTTCAACCACTGACAATTCTATTTCAGAATATACAAGTAAATAGACGATAAACGAACGTTAATTTATAAACGTGAAAGAAATTCTCGTTTACACGTTATTCTTTTGTGCAAAGGGTGCAGTATAATTCCAAGAAACATGTCATATCAACGTAAACGCATTGAACTCACTCTCTTTTGTCGTACGATGTCATTCATTATGCAGTATACTTTCCTACCCCTGCTAGTAATTTTGTATTATTAGCACCAATCGATCCCACTCGTCTGTTTCGATATCGTACAGAGGGAACAACGTATTCGTGCTATACCTTAAGCTAGGTCCGTTCTCCACGAATAATTCATCACGCGTGTCGTGACACTCTTATCAAATGAACTTCCACGCACGCCTTTTTTCACAAGTTTAACCATTTTCCCTGAAGTTCGATTCGACGAACGCTTCTTAGCGTTATCGTAGTTTCAATTTCAAATTCAATTTGAATGGTAAATGAAAATGACAATGTACAAATTTTGTTTACAGTTCTTTTTCAGATTTTCTTGAAAATTGTGTACTAATGAAATCTTCGAATTTCGGATGAAATAGAAAGATATGATATTATTCGTTAAAAATTATGTACAATATCATCCTCGTTATGTTGCATACATAGGTATTTTTGTTAATGTAACGTGTTAAGATTCTGAAGTTCTTTCTGTGATAACGCCGTGTGTCAGTAGATAATTATTTCACTGAAACATTACTACCGATAAACATACAGTGAATCATCGATGATTCATAATATGAGGCAGCATGCTCGACAAGTGTGTATCTGCTTGTCACGAATACGGTCAAAATGTGAGGTAAAACGAAATAAGAAACGTTAATGAATTATTTACAGTGAGGTGAAAATTAACAGAGCCGTTTAATTTCCCAAATATGGAACAACAACGCTATTGTGACATCGGAGTAAATTCTGTAACTTATTAAAAAGAAATCCACGAGAAAATTTATATATAAATTAAACTTCTACGAAACACGACTACTAATAATAAAATTCCAACGTCAAACATAATTTACTGGAACATACAAACGTCTGGGGATTAACATATTTCGTATTTTGGAGAAACATTCGTATCATAAAGAATTCACCGATTAATAAATCCTACAAATTTAAATCACAGGGCTCGTTTTATCTTCTACAATTCTTTGCACTACTGAATAAGTCATCGAACTTATCAACTAAGGTAATCTCTACCTCGATAAACCGACTAAGAAATCCAGTGAAACGCTTGAAACCCGTCACAATCGTGCTAAGCAGTTAAAACTATTATAAAACTTTGACCAAACTTTGAACCGGCCGCGTCACAGTATTACGCCTGACCGTGTATAGTCGATGGAAGCGACATAATGAGACGGTATACCGATGCATACGTTGCGTCGATGCAATTCTTTAATCCTCCACAGGCAAACGTACCTTTTTTACACCCGGTAGATAAACTGGGTCGTTTATATTTAAGTCTAATTTTTTCTACTGTTCTAGGTTTCGGAAAAATGTGAACAAAATCTGAGATACTTAACAAAATCTCTGCTACATTGTACAGTTGTTCGTCGAGTCACTTTTTATAATAAAAATAAAAATTCGCTTGGGTCATAAATGACCCAGGTTGCCTATGTAATTGCCACTTGTCACGTGATCATTATTGAAAGAAGAATTTTCTGCAGCAGTGATAATTATTTGGTGTTGCTACTTGCGTAAGTCCAAAGGAAAAGGGTTTCCAAGGTTCTGAAGTATAGAATGTCTATGTTCTAAATTTGACGACGTTTATTCTTTCGTGTCTCGTACAACACTGATTGCCACTCTAGACGAGCTTGCCTCTTCGAACATCGTGAAACTTTTCTTTTGTCTGCACCCGTACAGTGGCAAAGATGAAACGCGTTAATACGCAAAAGCCTAGTTTTTGTTGGCGAAACAGAGGGTCAGGTACTGTACACTTGTTAGAAAACAAACTGTAACTTGTTACTCGTTACAGTCGTTATTACTTAAAATGAAGAAATTTCTAATAAAAAGAAAAATGCAGCTCCTGGCAAGGGGTAACCGTATGTCCTTTGTGAATTAATATTTCAAATTTCAAACCTTCCTTACCTCCTGATCAGTAGTAATTACTGTATTCATAAAAAATGAGCCTTTCCTTATTTTCTATTTTCTTAAGAAGTAAGAGAAATGCATTAAGCAGACTCAAAGCTCAGTACAAAAAAAAAGAGCCACCATAGTGTCCTTTCGTTCCAAAAAAATCACCTAACGACAAGCCACCACAATGGCGCGTAGTAGATAAAGAATTGAACTACAATTTCAGCGTACTTTCACGCCAAACCGATTTCACGATCTCGCTGTATTCGTTCCGCCGACTGTACCAACGAGCGTATAACGAGCGTATAACAAACGTACACACAAAGTGTAGCTAGTTTTCCGCCAACAACCTATAGTCGTAGAACGGTTCCGGTGGAGAATCGATCGAGCAAGATCGGAGCGTGGCGTTGATGTGCATCATCGCGACGAAATCGGCCGTAAAACGTGGTACACTCCTGGCATCGACCGACCTGCCCAGAGAGGGGAACAGAGAGAAGAGGGGAGGGAGAATAGCGTGTACTTACACACGACTCGCGTGTGTCGCATGAATCACCGAACGCTGCCGACTGATGAATGAGCCTCACGCAAGTGCTCCTCGTTCAGCCCTCCCCTCCAACTACCCCCACCACCACCGCCTCGCGACCCACCCCCACTTCCCCTACTTTCCCCCCACTCCTCTCGAACGCGGCCAGCCGCCGCGATTCGCGTGTACGCATCTTGACCTCTCACTGCACCCTTCTTCGCAGCGATGTCTCGTCAAGGTAATCCGAGGATTAACGGCACCAGCTTTTCTCATTTTTTTTTCCTCTTCTCTTCATCTTGCAACGGTCCCTTTTCTTTTTTTCTTCCATGTCCAACGGCTCTCGTACAGGGAATCACCCCACCGCAGAGAAAGACGTTTCTGTGACTTTTTTTCTCTCCGAGATACTTGCGATTCGATGACCCACTTCTCGCGAATATGTAACGTTCGTCGTGTGTTAGTACCCTGTTGGCCCCGTTAACCCGTGGATGAGTTTACTCATCCTTGAGGATAACGTTATAGTTTCAAACATCGTGCGTTTGTGTATTTACTTAAGTAGGGGCGTTGTTTGTGAAATTTTCAATTTAATAACTGTACCACCCCGTGTGTCTTGTTAATTAAATGGAATGGGGGGAGGGGAGGAGTTGGGGAATACTTAAAAATGCATGCAAATCGATGACGATAATCTCGGTCGGGTTATGCGAAAGAGAATTCTATTAGGCGGTTGATCATTGTTTCGCGTTTAATTTAATTGTGGAATGGTAAATCGGCTGCAGTGTATAGCACGATGAAATTCTATTAGGACCGATCATTGTTCCCGGAATAATTCGATTATGACGTATGCAGGTGATAATCTTTTCCGCGACGGAGTTCTACGAATTCTGTTAATTCTGACACGCGTAATAACGCTTTCCTGAGAAATAATATTGCGAGACTGTAATGTATACCATTCGATGGAAGAGTTATGCTGATTTTATTATCGGTATCGTATCATCGAAACCTTTGTCGTGTAGTAACTCTGCTATGAATTTTAGTCTTGTTAGAATAAAATGAAAAATATTTGTGAACGGTAAAATTAAAATTCATAATTAAAAGAATGAATATCGTTGGAAATTCATCTTTGTTGTTACCGTTTAGAAATACGATATGTTTGATTAAACTTGTAGAATTATTCTCTAATAGTATAATTATGAAGAAAGCAAAACATGGGCGAGAAGATTATTGTATTATATGCATTATTATTTATTGTATTACTGACTACACATACAGGGTGGGCCACGTAAAACAGGCCACCTAATTATCTTCTCCAGCTACGGTAGTACGAGAAAATTTTTAACGATGAAGATTTTTGAGAAAAATAGGTGCCATTTTTCTGCTTTTTCGTCAAAGTAACCTATGTTTTTTTACGTTGTAGCATACATAATAACCTAACCTTAAAACGACGTTGGACTCTAAAATTTTTAATCAAAAGTGAAACTTCCTTTCATTTTTTCCCATTTCTTTCAACTTATTCACCCTACGAAACCATTTAAATTACGTATAAAATTTTTCTCGTGCCACCACAGCTAGAAAAAATAATTAAGTGATCTGTTTCACGTGGCCCACCCTCTATATAGCAGTCTCACACGTATACACCATTGTAGCCCAATATATCATTAAAATGCATAATTGTTAAATCAAACTGAACGTTTCATTCGTGATATTATTCGACAAGAATGATTCACTGTTCAACTAGATCTTGATTAAACAGAATATTATTACTCGAACAACGCTTAACGATTAATTACTCTTCGTATATTACAAAACTGATTTTCAACGTGCGCCTTACCTTTTTATCCATCAATCTTCAGTTTAATCTCCGAAGCCGATAAGCTTCGTACGAAAACAGTAAGCAAACTAAATGTAGTTAGTATGCAACGTAAAAAAAAAATTTGGGAGAAAAGCGAAAAAATCATCTGATACCGGAGAATTTTCGTTAACGTCGTTCATACCCTATCTTTCTTATCGTTAGTTACGTTGATCGACGGTTCATAGAAACTCGAAGCGCAGCTTCGACGATAAAGCTTATCTCCGCTGCTGCTCTGTGTTTGCAGAAGAAAGACCGAGGAAAATGGAAAATAGGAAAATTTCACCGTTCCACGTATACTTGTTAAATACTGTTCGCGTTCGAATTATGAATCTCTCGTCTCTGAGCTCATTTTCCGTTTGCCACGTCGAGGCGCGGTAATTACGTGTCAGGTGTTTCGATTAAAACTTACTTTGCCCCGCCATTTCTCCTCGCGGATTGTCGCCATTTAATTTCAAAGTCGACTGGTTTCGACGCGAAACGAACGTTCATATCGTTTCTGTCAAACAAGAAATATTACTCGAGCCGGGTCACTTGCGATTTTTCACTTTTAATTTTCTGAATTATAAAATTCATAGTTAATCTTCGTTTCTTGGTAGTGATCTTTGATTCTGTTTCTTGAACATTCGGGTATACGTATTTCTATGTTCCACGGAGTGTGAAATAAATATCTGACAGAATTCTCATTGATCAAATTCTAAGTTTTCTCGTTTTTCCGAAACGATATTTTCTCAACTGGTCGCGCAATTTTCTCCGTCAATTTTACGTGAATCAACTTCTACCTTCGCGCAAGTATTCTACGTAAAAATGTCTTCGGTAGCGTGTACGGAAATTTAAAAAAAAAAGTGATATTTACTATTGTTTTCGCTTCAAAATATACTCATTTTTTAATCGAAATTTTGAAACTTCTCGTTGGGAGGTCTGTCTGTAAATTACTGAAAATGTATCGAAAACAAAAGGTAGCGTTACTAAATACTGACTTTGTTGTTCCTTCTTAACTGTATTTTTTATAACTACATAAGCTAAGTTTAACTGTTTTGTGTCCCTTCAGTGAAAAATTGTCAATTAAAAATTATCCAGTGTACAAAGCTTGATATTGTGATTTTATTTCTACACAAACACAGAAAAGATATTTTTCGTACTGTAGCTCTAATAATTTGATCACTCACTGTACCAATACATCAACCTAAAACAAAATTGCAATTTTGCATCCAACCAGTTCTAAATATACAACGCATTAATCTCGTTAATTTCGACCAATCCGTTGAAATGCAAAGCTGGCTACCTCAAATTGAATACCACATCGTCGTTGGACAATCGATTGCCGATTCTCTACAATGTTAAATTACTGATTATTTCAGTAGTTTCCAAGGTAATCAATAGACACAGTCCTACGGATTTCTCGTAGAATATTTAACCGTGGACAATTTGAAACGACAGTATCGTTAGTCGGTACGGCCGCACGCCACGGAGATACGGCAATTATTACGAGGAGTGTAAGTACTGGCATAATTGACGAGACTAGACCTAACCACGTACCGTGTTATTACGGGCCACTTAAACAGCCACCGCATATTATGTAAATTGTCAATATAATTAGGGGATTTCGGGGCAAATTACCATGAGTCATCGGGTATGTAGGGATTATCAGATACGTCGAGTACAGGAGCAATCAAATACATCGGATAGATAACGACGTGCCCCGAACGGAAGCACATTGTTCCTGGCAGCACTCGTTCAATTTGATAAATGTTTTAGCACCGGTACTTGATAACTGTTTGAACAATTGATACGTCTAATGCTGTATGAAACGACGAGGCTGCTGACGAGATCGTGGAATTAATGTTGAACACTTTTATGAACATTTTAACGAAGAATTTTAATATTTGCTTAAGAAGGTAATTACAAACAGTACGTTTTTTTTTTTTTTTTTAAATTAAGTTTCTTCTCGAGCGACGAGAATTTTATTAATAACAAATCATTGGAGTGTTTTGTTAAAATTTCCTTTGAACAGGAATTTTTTCAAACTTGAAATTATCACTGCGTTTGCTAGAGATTTAACTCTGTGTAAAAGTACGTTTTTTTAAATTAAGTTTCTTCTCGAGCGACGAGAATTTTTATTAATAACGAATCATTGGAGTGTTTTGTTAAAATTTCCTTTGAACAGGAATTTTTTCAAACTTGAAATTATCACTGCGTTTGCTAGAGATTTAACTCTGTGTAAAAGTACGTTTTTTTAAATTAAGTTTCTTCTCGAGCGACGAGAATTTTTATTAATAACGAATCATTGGAGTGTTTTGTTAAAATTTCCTTTGAACAGGAATTTTTTCAAACTTGAAATTATCACTGCGTTTGCTAGAGATTTAACTCTGTGTAAAAGTACGTTTTTTTAAATTAAGTTTCTTCTCGAGCGACGAGAATTTTTATTAATAACGAATCATTGGAGTGTTTTGTTAAAATTTCCTTTGAACAGGAATTTTTTCAAACTTGAAATTATCACTGCGTTTGCTAGAGATTTAACTCTGTGTAAAAGTACGTTTTTTTAAATTAAGTTTCTTCTCGAGCGACGAGAATTTTTATTAATAACGAATCATTGGAGTGTTTTGTTAAAATTTCCTTTGAACAGGAATTTTTTCAAACTTGAAATTATCACTGCGTTTGCTAGAGATTTAACTCTGTGTAAAAGTACGTTTTTTTAAATTAAGTTTCTTCTCGAGCGACGAGAATTTTTATTAATAACGAATCATTGGAGTGTTTTGTTAAAATTTCCTTTGAACAGGAATTTTTTCAAACTTGAAATTATCACTGCGTTTGCTAGAGATTTAACTCTGTGTAAAAGTACGTTTTTTTAAATTAAGTTTCTTCTCGAGCGACGAGAATTTTTATTAATAACGAATCATTGGAGTGTTTTGTTAAAATTTCCTTTGAACAGGAATTTTTTCAAACTTGAAATTATCACTGCGTTTGCTAGAGATTTAACTCTGTGTAAAAGTACGTTTTTTTAAATTAAGTTTCTTCTCGAGCGACGAGAATTTTTATTAATAACGAATCATTGGAGTGTTTTGTTAAAATTTCCTTTGAACAGGAATTTTTTCAAACTTGAAATTATCACTGCGTTTGCTAGAGATTTAACTCTGTGTAAAAGTACGTTTTTTTAAATTAAGTTTCTTCTCGAGCGACGAGAATTTTTATTAATAACGAATCATTGGAGTGTTTTGTTAAAATTTCCTTTGAACAGGAATTTTTTCAAACTTGAAATTATCACTGCGTTTGCTAGAGATTTAACTCTGTGTAAAAGTACGTTTTTTTAAATTAAGTTTCTTCTCGAGCGACGAGAATTTTTATTAATAACGAATCATTGGAGTGTTTTGTTAAAATTTCCTTTGAACTCTTTCTCAAGGCCATTTGTACGTTGGCACCCTCCCTCTGAGCAAATTCATGCCAAAATACCGCCTAAAAGGAAGTCGCGTAACTACAAAGCCGGCGCCGTTACGTCGTCCACCTCTTCCACAAGCAGAAATAAACCAAACGTTAGTATTAGCTTGCGCAACACGCTAATTTAACTTTCAGCTTCTTAACACATAGACTCTGAGGACGAGCATATAAGCGCGCCTTTTTTTCCACTCTGTACAGGGTGAGTCGGTAAGAACTGACGTCTGAAATAACTCGTTATCTCTTGTTTGTAAAAGCTGGCTACCTCAAATTGAATACCACATCGTCGTTGGACAATCGATTGCCGATTCTCTACAATGTTAAATTACTGATTATTTCAGTAGTTTCCAAGGTAATCAATAGACACAGTCCTACGGATTTCTCGTAGAATATTTAACCGTGGACAATTTGAAACGACAGTATCGTTAGTCGGTACGGCCGCACGCCACGGAGATACGGCAATTATTACGAGGAGTGTAAGTACTGGCATAATTGACGAGACTAGACCTAACCACGTACCGTGTTATTACGGGCCACTTAAACAGCCACCGCATATTATGTAAATTGTCAATATAATTAGGGGATTTCGGGGCAAATTACCATGAGTCATCGGGTATGTAGGGATTATCAGATACGTCGAGTACAGGAGCAATCAAATACATCGGATAGATAACGACGTGCCCCGAACGGAAGCACATTGTTCCTGGCAGCACTCGTTCAATTTGATAAATGTTTTAGCACCGGTACTTGATAACTGTTTGAACAATTGATACGTCTAATGCTGTATGAAACGACGAGGCTGCTGACGAGATCGTGGAATTAATGTTGAACACTTTTATGAACATTTTAACGAAGAATTTTAATATTTGCTTAAGAAGGTAATTACAAACAGTACGTTTTTTTTTTTTTTTTTAAATTAAGTTTCTTCTCGAGCGACGAGAATTTTATTAATAACAAATCATTGGAGTGTTTTGTTAAAATTTCCTTTGAACAGGAATTTTTTCAAACTTGAAATTATCACTGCGTTTGCTAGAGATTTAACTCTGTGTAAAAGTACGTTTTTTTAAATTAAGTTTCTTCTCGAGCGACGAGAATTTTTATTAATAACGAATCATTGGAGTGTTTTGTTAAAATTTCCTTTGAACAGGAATTTTTTCAAACTTGAAATTATCACTGCGTTTGCTAGAGATTTAACTCTGTGTAAAAGTACGTTTTTTTAAATTAAGTTTCTTCTCGAGCGACGAGAATTTTTATTAATAACGAATCATTGGAGTGTTTTGTTAAAATTTCCTTTGAACAGGAATTTTTTCAAACTTGAAATTATCACTGCGTTTGCTAGAGATTTAACTCTGTGTAAAAGTACGTTTTTTTAAATTAAGTTTCTTCTCGAGCGACGAGAATTTTTATTAATAACGAATCATTGGAGTGTTTTGTTAAAATTTCCTTTGAACAGGAATTTTTTCAAACTTGAAATTATCACTGCGTTTGCTAGAGATTTAACTCTGTGTAAAAGTACGTTTTTTTAAATTAAGTTTCTTCTCGAGCGACGAGAATTTTTATTAATAACGAATCATTGGAGTGTTTTGTTAAAATTTCCTTTGAACAGGAATTTTTTCAAACTTGAAATTATCACTGCGTTTGCTAGAGATTTAACTCTGTGTAAAAGTACGTTTTTTTAAATTAAGTTTCTTCTCGAGCGACGAGAATTTTTATTAATAACGAATCATTGGAGTGTTTTGTTAAAATTTCCTTTGAACAGGAATTTTTTCAAACTTGAAATTATCACTGCGTTTGCTAGAGATTTAACTCTGTGTAAAAGTACGTTTTTTTAAATTAAGTTTCTTCTCGAGCGACGAGAATTTTTATTAATAACGAATCATTGGAGTGTTTTGTTAAAATTTCCTTTGAACAGGAATTTTTTCAAACTTGAAATTATCACTGCGTTTGCTAGAGATTTAACTCTGTGTAAAAGTACGTTTTTTTAAATTAAGTTTCTTCTCGAGCGACGAGAATTTTTATTAATAACGAATCATTGGAGTGTTTTGTTAAAATTTCCTTTGAACAGGAATTTTTTCAAACTTGAAATTATCACTGCGTTTGCTAGAGATTTAACTCTGTGTAAAAGTACGTTTTTTTAAATTAAGTTTCTTCTCGAGCGACGAGAATTTTTATTAATAACGAATCATTGGAGTGTTTTGTTAAAATTTCCTTTGAACAGGAATTTTTTCAAACTTGAAATTATCACTGCGTTTGCTAGAGATTTAACTCTGTGTAAAAGTACGTTTTTTTAAATTAAGTTTCTTCTCGAGCGACGAGAATTTTTATTAATAACGAATCATTGGAGTGTTTTGTTAAAATTTCCTTTGAACAGGAATTTTTTCAAACTTGAAATTATCACTGCGTTTGCTAGAGATTTAACTCTGTGTAAAAGTACGTTTTTTTAAATTAAGTTTCTTCTCGAGCGACGAGAATTTTTATTAATAACGAATCATTGGAGTGTTTTGTTAAAATTTCCTTTGAACAGGAATTTTTTCAAACTTGAAATTATCACTGCGTTTGCTAGAGATTTAACTCTGTGTAAAAGTACGTTTTTTTAAATTAAGTTTCTTCTCGAGCGACGAGAATTTTTATTAATAACGAATCATTGGAGTGTTTTGTTAAAATTTCCTTTGAACAGGAATTTTTTCAAACTTGAAATTATCACTGCGTTTGCTAGAGATTTAACTCTGTGTAAAAGTACGTTTTTTTAAATTAAGTTTCTTCTCGAGCGACGAGAATTTTTATTAATAACGAATCATTGGAGTGTTTTGTTAAAATTTCCTTTGAACAGGAATTTTTTCAAACTTGAAATTATCACTGCGTTTGCTAGAGATTTAACTCTGTGTAAAAGTACGTTTTTTTAAAATATTTTTGGGGGATTACAAAGTGACTTTAATTAATCTTTTGCGTGATCGATGCATCCTTTTTTTTTTTAATCAATGCTGCGTTGTAGCAGGTTAAAAGACGAATTCAACGACCTATAATAAGTTCACCGTAAACCTCAAACTGAGACGAAATGTTTAGGATAAATATACAGCAGCACCCTGTATAACGCGGGAGATACGAATTTCGTGTTTGTTTAGGGATCCAGAGAGTAAAAAGTTAGCTTGAAATTCTTTTTTTTTTACATAACAGTAAATAAAAATATATATATTGCAAATATTTGAAAACGATAAAACCGTGAAATTTTCTTCGTTATACAGGGTGTCCCGTAACTCTTCGAACATCCGGAAATGGGGGGTTGCTGGGGTGATTCTGAACAACATTTTCCTTGTCCAAAATGTAGTTTGAAGCTTCGTTTTCGAGTTATTAACGAAAAAGTATGTATGAAATAGCTTAAAGTGAGAGTAAAGATAGGTGAAATTAAAATCTGGCCACTCTCAGAATTGCTTAAAATTTAGTTCCACCGACGTCGCTTTTTGGGTGTCGATACAGTTTCTTCGCCTGTTGAATTTCCTTCAGTTTCACAATTTGTATGTTTCCTTTTTATTTTTCGATCGCGTTATACGAGTTCCTACTGTATAAAAAGTGTAACAAAATCTAGTTGCGTCCATCTGATGCTGCGTAATTTGTTGAAACCGTTTATCGATACAAACAAGCGATAACGAGTTAGTTTAGATGTTACTTCTTATTGTAATTAAGTTTCTGCTCGAGCGACGAGAATTTTTATTAATAACGAATCATTGGAGTGTTTTGTTAAAATTTCCTTTGAACAGGAATTTTTTCAAACTTGAAATTATCACTGCGTTTGCTAGAGATTTAACTCCGTGTAAAAGAAGGTTTCTTAAAATTAAGTTTCTTCTTGAGCGACGAGAATGTTTATTAATGACGAATCACTCGAGTGTTTAGTCAAAATTTCTTTTTAATAGTAATTTTTCTAAGCTTAAAATTATCACTGTTTGCTAGTTTAATATTTAACTCCGTGTAAAGTTTGAATCACCTGCTGACAGAAGATTAACTTCGTTAGCTATTACATTTTAAAGCTACGAGTACAGAAACTGTATTCTTGATAATTAATTTCGCAACGACGACACCTTATTCAAAACAGAATATTATTAAATTAACGTTACTGAATTGCTTTCAGTATTACTTTTCATTTTGTAAATTATTGTAGAATTTCTGAAAGAATCTCCGAGATTTCACCTCTTAAAAATTCCTGTTCAAATGAAATAAACAACTCTCCTCTATTCAAGCTTTATAAATATCA
>NW_017101167.1:26636-28660 GCF_001263275.1 Habropoda laboriosa
AATAAATTATCAGTAAAATAAGGGGTGCGTTGGATGGAAGTAACTTGATTTCTTTTGTAGCTTATATTTTTGGGGGATTACAAAGTGACTTTAATTAATCTTTTGCGTGATCGATGCATCCTTTTTTTTTTTAATCAATGCTGCGTTGTAGCAGGTTAAAAGACGAATTCAACGACCTATAATAAGTTCACCGTAAACCTCAAACTGAGACGAAATGTTTAGGATAAATATACAGCAGCACCCTGTATAACGCGGGAGATACGAATTTCGTGTTTGTTTAGGGATCCAGAGAGTAAAAAGTTAGCTTGAAATTCTTTTTTTTTTACATAACAGTAAATAAAAATATATATATTGCAAATATTTGAAAACGATAAAACCGTGAAATTTTCTTCGTTATACAGGGTGTCCCGTAACTCTTCGAACATCCGGAAATGGGGGGTTGCTGGGGTGATTCTGAACAACATTTTCCTTGTCCAAAATGTAGTTTGAAGCTTCGTTTTCGAGTTATTAACGAAAAAGTATGTATGAAATAGCTTAAAGTGAGAGTAAAGATAGGTGAAATTAAAATCTGGCCACTCTCAGAATTGCTTAAAATTTAGTTCCACCGACGTCGCTTTTTGGGTGTCGATACAGTTTCTTCGCCTGTTGAATTTCCTTCAGTTTCACAATTTGTATGTTTCCTTTTTATTTTTCGATCGCGTTATACGAGTTCCTACTGTATAAAAAGTGTAACAAAATCTAGTTGCGTCCATCTGATGCTGCATAATCTGTTGAAACCGTTTATCGATACAAACAAGCGATAACGAGTTAGTTTAGATGTTACTTCTTATTGACTCACCCTGTATATACCGGAGCGCGCTCGCAACAACAAATGTTCCATTCGTCCCTTAAATTGTCTAAGACGTTTTACAATAGAAAAGAAGAAATTATTGCACGATAAACTGATTCACGTCTTGTCCCCGAATTATTAGAAGAAATACCAACTGGTTGAGAAATTATGGCATTTTTTGTCAAGAATACGTTTTCAGTAAAATTCGGCAAATTTGTCCCGACACAAAGTAGGTTCACTTCTCAGTGTGCTCTCAGCAGGTTTACTTCCCGGACTGGTACAACGCTGTAACATTTTTACGATCCTCTTGACGATCCTCGACACTGAAATTCGCGGTTGAATCACTCTCACGAATGACCACCTTCCTCTTATTGTCTTCGTTTAATTTGATAATGTTGCGCGCGCGCGTTAATTTCCCTGTTACGAAACGAGCAATTAGCTCGCTTTATTATCCGTGGTTGGCGTCGACAACGTGATTTTAACGGCGAAGGTTAGAGGAAACAGATTTTCTTAAAGGATAACGCCAATTCTCGTGAAATATCGTTACGCTTGAGCGGCGAATTTACGGGATGAAATTGTAGAAAGCTCGTTTCACAAATGCACCTTGTACTTCGAATACCTTCTAATCTTCTCGATGAAGTTTGCGCCTTGAGTGATTAACCCTGCGTGCTGTTTCGTCTCTTATTCCCAACAGCGTTAAACAGAGTGTTCCTCGACATGATAAAACGTAAAACTCCAAATTCTCTATAATTAATTTTGCAACGATAACACTTCATTCAAAACAGAATATTATCGAGCTGACTTTGCCGAATTGCTTTCATTTTCTTTTTAAAAATTATCACATAATGCAACATTGATAACTGAAGTTCAGAAATTCTCCACTTCTCGATAGAATTTTACCAAAATACCTATTCAATCGAAACAACAAACATCTCTCCCCTATTCAAACTTTATAAATACCACTTCTCGTTTCTTTTCAAAGTGTATAATTATCGTACACAAAACCAACTGTAGCTACAAATACCCCATTCATCTCTCAAGCTCGCCAAAAACTGACATAACTCTCCTTTAAACTAACATCTCTATTAAATAAACGAGCACATGTTTACAGTTATGACACAAGTTATTAATATCCTGCATATAACAGCGTCGTTACCATTCACAAAGGAAATATTATGATTACATAAATTCCCGA
>NW_017101167.1:29001-30996 GCF_001263275.1 Habropoda laboriosa
AATAAATTATCAGTAAAATAAGGGGTGCGTTGGATGGAAGTAACTTGATTTCTTTTGTAGCTTATATTTTTGGGGGATTACAAAGTGACTTTAATTAATCTTTTGCGTGATCGATGCATCCTTTTTTTTTTTAATCAATGCTGCGTTGTAGCAGGTTAAAAGACGAATTCAACGACCTATAATAAGTTCACCGTAAACCTCAAACTGAGACGAAATGTTTAGGATAAATATACAGCAGCACCCTGTATAACGCGGGAGATACGAATTTCGTGTTTGTTTAGGGATCCAGAGAGTAAAAAGTTAGCTTGAAATTCTTTTTTTTTTACATAACAGTAAATAAAAATATATATATTGCAAATATTTGAAAACGATAAAACCGTGAAATTTTCTTCGTTATACAGGGTGTCCCGTAACTCTTCGAACATCCGGAAATGGGGGGTTGCTGGGGTGATTCTGAACAACATTTTCCTTGTCCAAAATGTAGTTTGAAGCTTCGTTTTCGAGTTATTAACGAAAAAGTATGTATGAAATAGCTTAAAGTGAGAGTAAAGATAGGTGAAATTAAAATCTGGCCACTCTCAGAATTGCTTAAAATTTAGTTCCACCGACGTCGCTTTTTGGGTGTCGATACAGTTTCTTCGCCTGTTGAATTTCCTTCAGTTTCACAATTTGTATGTTTCCTTTTTATTTTTCGATCGCGTTATACGAGTTCCTACTGTATAAAAAGTGTAACAAAATCTAGTTGCGTCCATCTGATGCTGCATAATCTGTTGAAACCGTTTATCGATACAAACAAGCGATAACGAGTTAGTTTAGATGTTACTTCTTATTGACTCACCCTGTATATACCGGAGCGCGCTCGCAACAACAAATGTTCCATTCGTCCCTTAAATTGTCTAAGACGTTTTACAATAGAAAAGAAGAAATTATTGCACGATAAACTGATTCACGTCTTGTCCCCGAATTATTAGAAGAAATACCAACTGGTTGAGAAATTATGGCATTTTTTGTCAAGAATACGTTTTCAGTAAAATTCGGCAAATTTGTCCCGACACAAAGTAGGTTCACTTCTCAGTGTGCTCTCAGCAGGTTTACTTCCCGGACTGGTACAACGCTGTAACATTTTTACGATCCTCTTGACGATCCTCGACACTGAAATTCGCGGTTGAATCACTCTCACGAATGACCACCTTCCTCTTATTGTCTTCGTTTAATTTGATAATGTTGCGCGCGCGCGTTAATTTCCCTGTTACGAAACGAGCAATTAGCTCGCTTTATTATCCGTGGTTGGCGTCGACAACGTGATTTTAACGGCGAAGGTTAGAGGAAACAGATTTTCTTAAAGGATAACGCCAATTCTCGTGAAATATCGTTACGCTTGAGCGGCGAATTTACGGGATGAAATTGTAGAAAGCTCGTTTCACAAATGCACCTTGTACTTCGAATACCTTCTAATCTTCTCGATGAAGTTTGCGCCTTGAGTGATTAACCCTGCGTGCTGTTTCGTCTCTTATTCCCAACAGCGTTAAACAGAGTGTTCCTCGACATGATAAAACGTAAAACTCGAAAAATTTGCAAGGGGAAAATATATATACGCAAGATTTGTCCACTTAGGAGGGCGAAAGAGAAGAGTGAAAGGGGAGAGAACGAACGAGAGCGAGGAAGAGTAAATGAGGAGTAAATGAGGAGGAAGAGGAGTCGATAATACCTATTCAATCGAAACAACAAACATCTCTCCCCTATTCAAACTTTATAAATACCACTTCTCGTTTCTTTTCAAAGTGTATAATTATCGTACACAAAACCAACTGTAGCTACAAATACCCCATTCATCTCTCAAGCTCGCCAAAAACTGACATAACTCTCCTTTAAACTAACATCTCTATTAAATAAACGAGCACATGTTTACAGTTATGACACAAGTTATTAATATCCTGCATATAACAGCGTCGTTACCATTCACAAAGGAAATATTATGATTACATAAATTCCCGA
>NW_017101167.1:31226-34597 GCF_001263275.1 Habropoda laboriosa
AATAAATTATCAGTAAAATAAGGGGTGCGTTGGATGGAAGTAACTTGATTTCTTTTGTAGCTTATATTTTTGGGGGATTACAAAGTGACTTTAATTAATCTTTTGCGTGATCGATGCATCCTTTTTTTTTTTAATCAATGCTGCGTTGTAGCAGGTTAAAAGACGAATTCAACGACCTATAATAAGTTCACCGTAAACCTCAAACTGAGACGAAATGTTTAGGATAAATATACAGCAGCACCCTGTATAACGCGGGAGATACGAATTTCGTGTTTGTTTAGGGATCCAGAGAGTAAAAAGTTAGCTTGAAATTCTTTTTTTTTTACATAACAGTAAATAAAAATATATATATTGCAAATATTTGAAAACGATAAAACCGTGAAATTTTCTTCGTTATACAGGGTGTCCCGTAACTCTTCGAACATCCGGAAATGGGGGGTTGCTGGGGTGATTCTGAACAACATTTTCCTTGTCCAAAATGTAGTTTGAAGCTTCGTTTTCGAGTTATTAACGAAAAAGTATGTATGAAATAGCTTAAAGTGAGAGTAAAGATAGGTGAAATTAAAATCTGGCCACTCTCAGAATTGCTTAAAATTTAGTTCCACCGACGTCGCTTTTTGGGTGTCGATACAGTTTCTTCGCCTGTTGAATTTCCTTCAGTTTCACAATTTGTATGTTTCCTTTTTATTTTTCGATCGCGTTATACGAGTTCCTACTGTATAAAAAGTGTAACAAAATCTAGTTGCGTCCATCTGATGCTGCATAATCTGTTGAAACCGTTTATCGATACAAACAAGCGATAACGAGTTAGTTTAGATGTTACTTCTTATTGACTCACCCTGTATATACCGGAGCGCGCTCGCAACAACAAATGTTCCATTCGTCCCTTAAATTGTCTAAGACGTTTTACAATAGAAAAGAAGAAATTATTGCACGATAAACTGATTCACGTCTTGTCCCCGAATTATTAGAAGAAATACCAACTGGTTGAGAAATTATGGCATTTTTTGTCAAGAATACGTTTTCAGTAAAATTCGGCAAATTTGTCCCGACACAAAGTAGGTTCACTTCTCAGTGTGCTCTCAGCAGGTTTACTTCCCGGACTGGTACAACGCTGTAACATTTTTACGATCCTCTTGACGATCCTCGACACTGAAATTCGCGGTTGAATCACTCTCACGAATGACCACCTTCCTCTTATTGTCTTCGTTTAATTTGATAATGTTGCGCGCGCGCGTTAATTTCCCTGTTACGAAACGAGCAATTAGCTCGCTTTATTATCCGTGGTTGGCGTCGACAACGTGATTTTAACGGCGAAGGTTAGAGGAAACAGATTTTCTTAAAGGATAACGCCAATTCTCGTGAAATATCGTTACGCTTGAGCGGCGAATTTACGGGATGAAATTGTAGAAAGCTCGTTTCACAAATGCACCTTGTACTTCGAATACCTTCTAATCTTCTCGATGAAGTTTGCGCCTTGAGTGATTAACCCTGCGTGCTGTTTCGTCTCTTATTCCCAACAGCGTTAAACAGAGTGTTCCTCGACATGATAAAACGTAAAACTTGAAAAATTTGCAAGGGGAAAATATATATATACGCAAGATTTGTCCACTTAGGAGGGCGAAAGAGAAGAGTGAAAGGGGAGAGAACGAACGAGAGCGAGGAAGAGTAAATGAGGAGTAAATGAGGAGGAAGAGGAGTCGATAGGTTAAGAGTAGAGTAAAGAGAAGGTACAAGTAAAAGTAAAGGAAAAAGAGAGGAAGAAAAGAAGAAACAGATGTAAGGAGACGAAATGGGAAGAGGCCGGTGACAAGGAGGAAGGCTCTCTCTAAAAGCAAAAATACGGAGAATTGTAAAGAATGGATTATGATGGACGAGAAGAGTAAGAAATGGCAGAGTGTAAGAAGAGTAGATATAAAATAGCAATAAGGAAGTCGCAAATGTAGTAATAAAGTGAAGGTAAGAAAAAACTGTAACCCTAATGGTACGTAATAAAGATATACAGGGTGTCCCAATTCTTTCGGATCAAACTTCGCCAGTATGTTCTACGGGTATAGATGAGAGAAAAATGTTATACAAACGTGGGTCGTTTGAAGCTTCGTTAAAAAGTTACAACAATAATACGAAATACGATAACGGGTGTGCAGTTATTATGATACAAAATAGCAATAAATCAGCGATATGTACATCTGCTCTGTTTGTACAAGCTCTGTTTACGATCTGAGATCGTTGAAGGCGTTGAATGTAACTGTTGCCAGTGCCATTCTCGTCTTGTATCATAGCAACCGCAAGTTCGTTACCACTCCCTTCGTATTTTCGCTATAACTTCTTAACGAAGCCTCAAACTACCCATGTTTATATAACATTTTCCTCTTACTTACACCCATAGAATACACTGACAAAGTTTGATCAGAAACAATCGGGACACCCGGTATGTCACTTGTCCACACAAAACTATCAACGCTGTTGCGACACGCTAATATCCTTCCCTCTGGTACGTTCTCGAACATCGTGTAAATGCATATTCTTTTATTCCTCCGTTCTAGCGTACACAAAGGCTAGAATTCGTATTTTCCAACGCATTTTATGCAAATGTTACAGATAATTGTAGCGAGCACGTCAATTAACTCGAGCCGTGTACGCGAATTATCGACAATCGCTGGTTAACGTTGAAATTACAACTGTACAGTTTGCACGCGATTAGCTGGACGCGTGTCCTTTACAGTTTGCAGAATAAAAGAGAGAAAAAAGAAGGTGGCAGAAAAAAGAAACGGTTATCGTAATAACGTTCGTCCGATTTGTGGTTGATTAAGGTGATTAATATTGCTGGCGTTACACCAGCAATTCTGCTGTCGTCGTTTTCGATAATTACACACATCCTCGTATCGCGGATTTGCGTGTTTTCCTCCTCTTCCTTCTCGAAGCCACGGATATTTCGTTAATTGAGCAAACAAAAAAAAAATCGTATTTCCTTTGTCATCACCTCGTATCTTCAATTATAGGAAGTTTCGAGCGGCACGATTACGGACACGACGTAATCAAAATTACAGCTGTCTCATTATTTCCTTCCGTTCGAATTGTTCATTGCTTAATACCAGAACCCTCTTGCACAGGCGAACTCCAATTTGTTTTATTTTCTCTGCGTCGCGCGCTGCATAATTGAAGGTTTATCTGAATTATAACAGGCGGGTAATTAAATAACTGGCTCATTCATTTTTCTTCCTTTGTAGCAGCTTCATCGTGATCGAAACGTTAATTTTTGCCCCTGAATCTCTCGCATTTCAATACTCTCCATTTTATATTCATTTATTCGGAAATTGCATTTTTGCGAATAAAAATTTTACTGCGAAATATTTCAATTAAGTTTTGCT
>NW_017101167.1:34757-36353 GCF_001263275.1 Habropoda laboriosa
TACGCATGATCGATATTAATTTGCATTCCATTAGCTGAAAATTACGGTTTCCGTGATTCGATTTTTCAAATAAATTCCATTGCAATTTCAGCTCCGATAGAAATCTCGACATTACCGCGCAAACTTCGCGCTTCTGTGTTTCCTTTCTGTTCCGTTCGCAACCAGCGGTAGATTCGAGTTTCGATTAATTCGTGTAACGAGTCAATTCCGCCGTGAATGAATTAACGTTGGAATTTCAATTTCATATTCGAAGCTAATACTCCCCTTTATCCTTCTTCACTTTATTCCCAACTAAGCACAGATTTATGCTCGACTACGAGCTTAATAGGCAACCTCAGTCACGAAAAGTAAATCCACAGGAATGTAAATCTGCAATTTAACTTTTCCAGTTTCACATATGAATTATATACATATATTCTGTTAATACGGCCAGAGTAACGAGGTAATTTCGACGTACAAATTAATTGAAATTTGAATTTCAACTTCGTCGTCGAATCTCGTGTTCATCACGTTTCGCCTAATTTTACTGTTGATACACGAAAATTTTGCGCCTGGTAACAAATTGCACTCTAATTCTTTTAATTAATTACATTCAATTCTTACGCTTTAACGAATTCCTCATTTTTCACTGTAGACTTCTTAAATTAAATTTCTGTTCAACGAGAATCTATCAAACTTCAGTGTGTTCTTCAAAATTATTTCTGTAAAATAATTCACAGAATTTCAATAATAATATTGATTGTGTTAATGATCGTTTCAATTTTTACAGTTTTGCAAAAATGTATAAACTGTGGATAATTTAAAAATAATATAGCTGTAATTTATACAGAAATGATTCGCAGAATTTCAAAAGTAGCAATATTAATTATGTTAATAATAATAGCGTTTTTATGACCTGTTAAAAAGTCACCGTAACACTGTTAATTATGCAAAGTTGAACATCATATCCTCTTCGCAGAAATGATTAAAAAGTTAATGTTTGTCATGCATAATGTGACATAATGCAATATTTGTACTGGTGTGTTTAAAGAAGAATTAAATTAGCGAGGATATTCGGTCAGAACAGTCAAAGTACTATTACACAGGTTTTCGAATAAAAAGGAATCGAATTTTGTGAAACAGAAAATTTTGTAGAACAAAGAATTCGAAATTTGTATAATTAGAACGAAATGGCTTATCGTATTATTTCTTTTATCATCGATATTTAAGCCACAATTGAAGATAATACTTCCAACGTATTAACGATACTTTAAGCGACTTTATCGCATTGATCGAAACAATTAGAAGATAAGTTGTTTCAAAAATTTTACCGCTTTTTCATACAGGTATATATTAATAATATTAAACATAAGAGTGTATTGCAAACAATTACTAATAATTACTAATAATCCTATTTCTGCTAGTAAAAAAAGCTTAATTCAGTTATACATCAAGAACAACATTAACAAGGAAAGTTTGGCAATTTGGAAATTCAAAAAAATTTCGAAAAAATACTGAAAATATTCTCCTTCCTAAGGGACTTAATGTTCTATAATAAAATCTAATTTCCCATAATATACTTATTCCGACTCATTTATAAACTAATTCTTAAAAATT
>NW_017101167.1:36468-47362 GCF_001263275.1 Habropoda laboriosa
AATATTGTAGAAATATAAGATGTGCTCAAACAATAAATTCTGAAAATTCGATCCCTACTATAGCATAAATTATTCCAAAATTCCCAAAAACAAGCTTTCTAATAATCCTATTTCTACTAATAAAAAATCGTCGTATTATTAGTCACTTAAAACGAGTAGGTACTTAATTCAATTACACCTTAAGAACAATACTAACAAAGGAAGTTTGGCAAGCAAACAGAAAAAAAGTTCTTCAAGTGTTATTCAATTTTTGAAAATGTTAAAAGCCAACAATTTTCTTTATCAATCCAAAAAAAAAAAAAAATCTCATATCGAGTTATATGCTTTTACATTAAGTTTTACACACAATTCTTGCATTATTAGTTTACTATTTCTCGAAGTTTCAAATGACAATTGTAGAAAATTTGAATACGGAAATAACATTTTTTAAGAAAACGAAAAATCTTGCGTATATAGCTTTAATTCGGTCAAATTATTTTCCATATGCCTGGAATCGGCGTAACCGATTCACTTCGTTCGTTAACAGCCTCTTTGTACGAAAGTGTGATCTATTTTTTCGAATCGCGCGTTCCCCTTCGGTTTGTTCTCATTACATAAAGCGATGCGTGGATGTACCCAAGCGTTAATATTGCGTAATGCTTTGTTCATGCGACACCTTGTTATACTGCGTTCTTCGATTTAATTGGTCTTTTCAATGACTTCTGTCGCTTATTTGTTTGTTTACGCTTTCGCGCTACTGCGTTGCAAAATGTTGCTATTTTTGAACTTTCGCGGTTAATTGACAGATATGTTGCCTTGCTCCTTTCGGTGACGGTAATCGAACACTTAAACTGCCGATATGTCAATTCTTGTTATCGTTACTGTTGTTCATATAAAAATTTCATTTCTAAAATTTTCATATTTTATAATCTCATTTTATTAATTTTCATATCTTACAATCTCATTTTTTGAATTTTCATATTTCACAATTTCATTTTAGAAATTTTCATATTTTCAAATTTCATTTCTAACATTTTCATATTTCACAATTTCAGTTTTAACATTTGCATATTTCACAATTTCATTTTAGAGATTTTCATATTTTCAAATTTCATTTCTAACATTTTCATATTTCACAATTTCATTTCTAACATTTTCATATTTCACAATTTCATTTTAGAGATTTTCATATTTTCAAATTTCATTTCTAACATTTTCATATTTCACAATTTCATTTTTGAAATGCAATATCGGACATTAATACCGATTCGAAAGGTCATGTCAACTGATTCACCCGAAATTAATTCGTATTTCCTGAATGATTATTGGACAAATTTAAATTGAGAAGAATACAAATGGAAAAGTACGATGTGATTTTCGGAAATGGTGACCAGTGAACAAATTTGCATACTAAAAATTTAAGACACTTCAGAGATAAATACCACCTACGTTTGTTAATTATTTAAAATTACTTTTTTGTGAATAATACGCTGATTGGTTCAGAATAATACTAAGTGAAATTAATGCTTAACGAAATTTTATCAAAAAATGCTTTTATACATTTTTCTATTATCTTTTAATCGTATAGCTTTTTTCGATAAATGTGTAAATTAAAATATTTTAATGTAAAATTAAACATCATATTTTATAGAGATATTATTTTTATGGAATAACACAATCGAGAAATAACGTAAGAAATTTAAACGAAATTCAGAAAATTGTGAAATTATTTTAATTAATAGCTTCACTTTTAATTACTATAATTCACTGCAAGACAAGTACGTATCATTTTATCGCTTTCTCTGTAATTTTCATTGTATGTATTTACTTACTCACAATTATTTGAACGAAACGGTGCTTTTCATTCTTTTCTTTCTTTATGCAAGTACTTAATTTACGTCGATATTATCCAGCACACAATGCTCTTTAGTAAACGTTTCCACGTATAAAAACAGTATTGACGTGGACCTTCGCTTCGAAAATTGAACTCGTATCAGAATCTGAAGCACGAATTGCACATGTCACAATCCAACTAGCGAGATTCAATATTCCATTTTAAAGCGGCAGAAAATCAATATTGGTTGGTACTGTATAACGAATTCCATCAAACTCTCTAAACTTCTCTCCGGAATGAAATTGCGATTTTTTTCAAATATTGCGCGCTGCGTAAATGCAGTAAAATACCGTTAGCTATAAATATCGTTAGATGTAAATTTATTCGACTGTAAATCGAGATAACTGACGTGATATTGTATTGCAATTGGATAAAAAAATATGACTTTTTGGTTAATATGCTCATTTCGAATTCTGAACTTTTATCAACCTTTTCCAGTGGTGTTGCATAATAAATAAGACGTAAAATAGACGTTTATTTTTATCCAGGAAAAATCAGATCGAAGTATATTGTTTGAGTGCAACGAAAAATTAACCTTATTCAGTCAAGTTAAGTTAGAATTAAAGTAAGTCAAGTCAAGTCAAGTCAGAGTTAAATTAAGTCAAGTCAAGTTAGAATTAAATTAAGTCAAGTCAAGTCAGAATTAAATCAAGTCAAGTCAAGTCAAGTTAGAATTAAATCAAGTTAGGTTAAATTGAAATTAAATCAAGTCAAGTCAAGTGACGTTAAGTGAAAATTAAATCAAGTCAAGTCAAGTTAAATTAAAATTAAATTAAGTCAAGTCAAGTGATGTTAAGTGAAAATTAAATCAAGTCAAGTCAAGTTAGAATTAAATTAAGTTAAGTTAGAATACTCTGAAGATTATCTTAAGGAATCTATTTTCAAATATTTTAAACTTTCCTATTGGCGTATGTACAAAAGACGATTTATATGTTGCTACCTGCACAGCCAAAAATATCTTCTTTAACTACTTTTTAACTTTATTTTCATCATTAGTTGCAACAGTAGAAAATAGAAAAATAATCACAGTCCATACTCCTCTTCGCTAATATCACATCAGACCAAAATCCAAACTACAAAAACAAACTTCACCATCATAAAATTTCCCGAACAGACTCTTTAAAAACATTCAAAAACCCACGATAAAAACGAAGGATATTAAATTTCCAATCGTCCGTAGGAGTTCCCAAAGTTTGCTCTTTAAATATACAAAATTATCCTTTCCCCCCCTCTCTCTCTAGCTATAATCGTTTTTCCTCTCGCGATTCTCTAAATTAACGTTCTAAAAGTAACGGACAAACGAAAGTAAGGAAAGAATGCAACGTGACGAGATGAAATCATGTTACCAGAGACGAACGGGGACGATTCCTCGCGAAGAAAAATCGTGACAAGAGGAGTCCACCGCGTGTCTCAACTGTAATTACACCCATTTACAGTTGCCAGCTTTGAAACAGCGAGGAGACGCGTAGAGCGTTCGGTTGCTGTTACGCTTTCCGGATTGCGACATTCAAAGCGTCGCCTGTAAACGACATTTCCGACAGGATTCGCGTGCACAACTAGCGCGGACATGTGTGCGGACACGTTCCGCGTGTCGTAACGAGCCGACGTTAAGCGAATTCATGGCCAAAACGGGGGATCTACGGCGCGAGAAAGTTTCGGACCCGTGCATCACGAGGATCCAAACTGTGCCGCGGAACGTACGATTTCACTTTCTGCTTCCGTTTCACCCCCCGATGAAATAGAATTCATTACCAGATAGAATTGAACGTTGCACGAACAGACACACATGTTCGATTTACCGGACGAGCGATGTTCTTGCTCGATTTACCAGACGAATGGATTTTACGACTGCGGACAGTATATATCGAGGACAGATCCCGTGTTTAGAGATATCATTTTCAACCCTCTGCTGGCAATCTAGGTCTTTGGTGATCTAGTGCGTTTCCGTGCTTCCGTGTTTCTTCCAAACGAACTTTTATATTCGTCGAGAAAATGCTGCAGAGACTTTGATAAGTACTCGAGGATATTTTTTTTTGAAAGGTTAAAATGGTAAGAAAATTACGGATGGAAGGGTTTAATTAATTAATTCTCTATGAAAATAATAAAGTGTACTTGCCAGAATGTTTTAACTACTGGAACGTTTGAAATAAAGAAAAGTTTGCAAAGAGAGATAAACATATTTCCTGACACTAAGTAGATTTAATTTTTCTACTGTTCTAGGCGTTATGGAAATTCATAAAAATTTTGGGATACTTGTTACGGTCTCTACTACATTATATTAGGTCATCCCATAAGTTCGTGCCGAATTTAAAAATTCAGATCGATGCTTCCAACGAACGTTTACATTTGACAAAAAAAAAAAAAACGTAAGCGCCTTCTCGTTCTACAACTTTTTTCTATTTTTTTAGTAATACCATTATGTCGTCGCTGTAGTATTTCCTTGAATTTTCCTTAAATTATTTTTCCTTCTCGGCACGAACTTATGGAACGACCTAATACAATTGTTCGTTGAATTAAATGTTTCAAACTTTTTCCAGTAAAAGTGAAAATTCTTTTCTAAGAAGTATAGGAGTGAAATTTGCAAATAAATTAAACAACTTTTTTACAGGATATGTGCAGTGAGAAATGAACAGAAACAAATGAGGAAGAAGAACGACGTTAAATTGTAGCTATTATTTTCCCGAAAAAATGGGGACGCCTATAAAAATTATCTACTGTTTGAATGTCACTCAGCTTGCTAATTGTAATGTCTAATCTTATAAATGAAGCTGCAAGTGAAATTGAACTTTAATACGATTACACGTTGCATTTGTAATATTTTGGCAATCATCTGTGTCATAAATCTAGTAAGAAAGATATAAAACTAACAACTTCAAACTTTAATTCTAAATATCATCAATGTACATCGTTAGGCTATTTTCAAAATTCGAATTTCGCGAAAAATATAAGAAACTCGTCGAATCTCGTTTAACCCCTTAACGCACAGTTTTTTTGAAAAAAACCGGCCAAAAAAAATCAATTTTTTTAATGTAAAAAAAACAAACTTTAGAACATTGTTTTGGCAAAAAAACACAACAAAAACATTTGTTATCACTCCTGATTCAACTTTTCTTTTAGTGGACAATTTCGATATACTGCGCTTTTGTTCCATGGAAAAAGGCTATATTTTATTTTCGAATAAATAAGTATTATAGCTTACAATCCTATGTAAATGATAAATATCAATAACACGATTCTTTTTCTTAGCTTTCACATTGTTATTTTCAATTCTCGAATATATTCGAGTGTGAAAAATTATAGCAGCATCAAATACAACGCCGCTCGAATTATCTCGAGTGTGCACAGTTTGGCCTGTTTAGCGCGCTCGAATTAACTCGAGCGTGCAAGTTAAGGGGTTAAATAAACATCAGTTATCCTAAAATCTGCTTGTCCATGCAAAATTCAAGAATTTCTTCAAGAAACGAGAAAGAGAACGACGTTACAGTTAAAAACAAAAATAATTTCAAAAAAAATCTGAAATGACAGACATTTAATTGTAAGCAGAATCAAGAAAGCAAAATATTAAATAAATTAAAAAAAAAAATGGAACGTGAAGTAACCACAGACAAAAGAAGAAAAAGAGAAACGGCGCTAAATTGTAGCCATCATTTTCCCCGAAGAGTATCAGAAGCGAGCATGTAAGTACATATGTGTCCTTAGTTTAAAGACGGCTCTCATCGCTTCATAAACGACGCGAGATTAAAGGATTACGAAACGAACAACGTTCGCCGTGAACGAAGCGTGTGATGCACACACGAGACACGGCGCATTTTAATAATCGCCAGCTGGCGTCGGGATAAAGGTAGGAAGCAAACCGTGAACCAACTTCGAGACGCTCGTTTTTACATTTTTTAATAGACACCATACCGCGACGATTGTGTCACATTTATTGAGCAATCGACCATTGCGTAACGATCGCGATTCATTGCGTCGCGTGATTATTGTAGAAAATGTTCTCGCGAAACGGGTGATCTGCCCGATCTTTCACGGCGTGCACAATTGTTTCCAGTCAATTATTTATAATTTAATTTTCTTAGCGATTAACCTCACTTTTTGAATTTCTTTTTTTATTTTAGTGCCAAAGCACTTGATCGACGCTTATATTTTTGATATTTAAAAGGAGTTTCTTTGATAATCAGGCTTAACACCGCTAAATGACAAAAATTTCAGAAGCTGATGTGATTAACTCTACACTTTAAAGTAAATGGTTATGATGATGTAGTTCACGCGCTTGTAAGAATTTAGCTAAGTAATCTTTTAATGCAACGGTATAAAAGATGTTAACGTTTATATTTGAGGTATATAATTTAATTCGTTTTGGGGAGTTCATCGATTTGGCGCATATTATTTGGTATCCGAGAGTATTAAGAGTGTTTTTATTCAAATGAACGCAGGAGAAGCAATTTTTTCGTCGTTATTCGTAATTGAATTTTATAACTTTAAGAATACTGAAAGAGGGAGTGAACAAAATTGCACTGATATTTTAAATATAATAGATTTGTTATAGGAAATTTTTAAACGTATCTTAGAATTAACAATGTTATTTGCACTAAGTTAAACAAAAATTTTAATACTAATTTCTAAACAATTTGCTACCATAGGTTAGTTTTAATAATTAAAAAAGTGGGAATATAAAAGATTCAAATATAATTGTAATTAATTTCAAATTTTCATTTAGCTTTACATTTTTCATTTCTTTATTATTTGATGTATTCATCTTATTATTATAGCTTGCATAGTAAGTAAAAATTAAGCGACAAGTTCTTATTTTTAATCATTTATAATAATTTCTTCAATTATCGATACTGACTTGGAATACTCCGCTTCGAATAAAATATTTCGAAATTATTTTGAAGGTTTAGGGAAATAAACATTTGAATTTTAGTCATCGTTGTTCTTCAGACTTGTCGAATAGCTTATCGTTACAGCATAACAATCAATATTTACTTTTCTTCCAGCAATTCAAATTAATTTGAAATTTTTCATATATTTTTTCTGATATTGAATTTTGTTTACTAATAATTTACTATCCAAGGAATTTGCATGAATTGCATGTTAAGTAGTTAGTTGATTTATTATTGTATATTGTGACCTGATTTGGAACGAGTGCGCTATGCCCACCCTAAATTAAACCGTCTCAGTAGTTTACCGTAATTAATAATCTATTTTCGGAATTTATACGAGAATTTTTGAATTTTAGTAAATACTAGAGTCAGTGCATCGCGTATTGAAATAATAGCTTCATCCCTAGTTCGTTTATTATTGAATATTTTTACGCGTTTAACTTATGCTTCTCCCCAATTCTCGTCGCGTATTTTATTCAAATTTTCTTATATTCTAGAATCGAAAAAGATACGAATTCGCGATTTTTCTTTTGATTCTTTCAATTCTTCAATTGCATTACGCATTATTGCAATAATTTCTATCGTTACATTTAATTCTAATTGTTTAGCAGCTTTTCTGCTGCTATCGACCCAACATTTTACTGACACTTGTATCAAGAATAATCATAATAAAGCTGAAATTATTGTGTTAAATAATTTTTTTAATTCGAATTAGGAATTTATTCAACGTTTGCTTGTCACTACTTGTTACAGTATACTGTCTCGCAATGTAAATTTAAGTAAATTAGGTTGAACTGCACAGAAAATACACAGAACTGCACAAATAATTACCAGCTCAAATATCAGCTGCTTAATGTATATGCTTAAAATGTATTTTCTTGTAGCCGCCTGACAGCAACCTGTAAATCTGGCGCGACAGTGAACGTGTTAATAAGTAAATGTTGTTCAAATTATATCGTGTTTGATATCATTTTCATCAGAAAAATCTCACTATTATGATGATTATAAATCTCTATTATGATTTGTCGAGCCGTGTAATCTCGTAAAGGAAACCGACTGGTGTAGCGTTACACGTTTGACGGACTGCGAGCGAGATAACATGAGCGCAGCAATGACGCAGACCTAGGCGTAGGACCATCTATACTGTCACTTGTAGAATCCAAACTTACCGACTCTTGTAGAGAATTTACTGTACACTTAAATATACCAGAAGGGACTGAATATACTAAATTCAACTCCCGGTTGTTCTACTATTAAGAATTTCTGTTTTTTCGCGTGCATCGATCGCTCGTACGATGGCTCGATTGTAAAGCCGCCTTTATCAAGAGCACGCTCGGCGCAAGAAAATTGCGGTTTATTATTTTCATCGCGTGAATGGTGACAGGTGAAATCGATTGCACGTTACGTCAGCATCGGCTTCACGAATAAACATCTTTATCTCGCGCGGCGAGGAAAAAGGAAGTGTACACTTTTGTTAACAACAATGTTTCGCGATATGTTTGATAAATTATATTTCTTCCTTCCTTTATTTCCGCACCAGGTTTTTATTTTGTCGTACTTAACGTTTAAGTTATTACACTTTTGCACGCTTCGTTTTCATTTCAGTTACCTACGTGTTCCTCGTTTCATTAATAAATTAAGACAATATTTTATTAACGTTGAAAAATATTACTTTATTTTCACTATTTAACGAATATTATTATTTTTTTTTTTTTTTTGTGAAAAATAAAGCAGTTTGTATAGTTTACTGTAATTTTGCCGGAAGAGAAGGAGAAACTTCTTTTATTCTCACTGTAATACTTTTGGAAAGTACAGAATTTAAATAATTTTATTTCCTCGACAAAGATTAATACGCAAAATTAAATTATATAGATTAACATACACAAAATGACGTGTTAATTTTCGAAAAGAAAACACGCGCAGATTATTTAGAGAAATTGCAAATTTTCAGGCAGCGCCGAGGACTTCAACGCTTTAAAAGAAACTTTCGATCGAGATAAAGGGGAACGAAATGTATCTGATAGAAGAACGGAAGCGTGTAATGGTCCAGATGAAAATTTCCAGCAGAACGATAGTCATCGACGTGATTTTGTTTTTTTCCAGTCGAGCGTACGATCTAATGATCTATGTATGTACATAGATCATGCGTTAGCCCGGAGAAGTTTCGTGTTACCGTGACAAGAATGATAAATGAACCCTGAGGTTCTTTCTAAAGCAACTGTGCTACACGACTCTCCGTGATAAAACTCCCTGTCATCCTTTTACTTCCGAAATCTTTTAATAAATGTTCCGTTGGAGCTTGCTGCTTACGGAGCAACGGCCGTGAACCGAGAAATACTAAATTTACCTTATACCCCGGGACTATTTCAAACAATCACTGTCAAGGACAACTGTTGATCCGATACGTAGGAATTAACGTCTGTCGTGTAGAATTTTATATTCAGAGTGTTCAAAAGAGATGGATAAAAACAAAGAATATTAAATGAAAATATTAATAAATCGATAATGTTAACAATTGTGGAAGATAAATTATTTTTTGAAAAAAAAAAAGGATAATACCTTTGGCTACAGTTTTCATTTATGATTATGAACGATTTGTAAATTTACTTTCTTGTTTTTTTTAACGTGACAGAAATAATAATTGAGGAGTGTTACAATTTTCTTTATTGTTTAGATCAATCTGTGCTAAAAATGATGTTTATGAAAATTTTTATATTTATTTTGAAAAAGGACAATCCTCTTTGCTACAATTTTCATTTATGATTAAGCATGGTTTGTAAATTTACTATCTTTTCTTTTAAGGCAACAGATATAATAATTGAAGAGTGTTAATATCTTAATTATCATTTAGTATCGCAACAGGGAAAATCAATCTATGCTAAAAATATTTTTACACAAATTGGTATGATTGAAAATTTTTATTTTTTAAAAAAGAACTATCCTCTTTGCTAACAGTTTTCATTTATGATTATGAATGGTTTGTAAACGAGTGATTTGTAAATTTGCTACTTTTCTCAATGTGACAGAAATAATAATTGAGTATTACAATTTTCATTATTATTTAGAATGAAGATAAGAAAAATCGACGTGTGCTAAAAATGATTTTATCAAAATTGATATCATTGAAAAAGAGAAGAAAGCGCAACTGCGACCTACATTTGGAACAGACGTTTGTATAATAGCAGAAGCAGAAGAAAATTACTTTCTACACCATAACAATAAATCTCTTTCTGTACATTAATAAATACACTCTTCCTTCCATTTCTTCTTCAGGCCAGTGCTACAGTTCTTCTTTCTAACAACGTACGTACACAAGTATTATCTTAAATTTGAAATACATATTGCAAAGTAAATTTCACTTGTTTCACTTTCATTTACATTGAAAGTAAAATTTCATTATCAATTATTATTTCTGTCGTCGTTACGAAATATAGTAAATTTTCAACAGTGCATAAGAATCGTAAAATATTCAACTCAGTAAGTAAACGTAAAGATCTTGCAAACAAAAAAGTTCATTTAATCTATCCACTAGAACACAAAATTCACGCCCATTTGATATTACTTCGAAACTTGGAGAATGGAGAAGTGGATGACTCAAATAGATGACTGTTTGGAAACAGCGTCTACAAGTTTCCTAATAACTAGCAACCAACAAGACTCGTCACCTCGAACCAGAAAGAAACTTTCAAGGAAACTCTCGTAGCACATTTATTTCCCACAAAGAAAAAAAATTCCAAAACCTACGTAGCAAAGGCTAAGAATTACAGGCCTAATACGTTCGCTGCCACTGACGCAGCATATGCGTCATGGTGGCAGCGAACGTGTAAATAGTTAAATATACTATACCGAATAAAAGAAAAATTCTACTAAATGTAAGCTGAGCCCAGACACAATCCCTGACGTCACAAGGCCACATAAGAAATACCATAAATTATTTACAAGACACCATTATCCTCTACAAAATCCAAATGCCCCGATGTAACAGAAAATCGATTTAAATTCGTCGCGAATGACCTAACAGTAGATGTGACGTAATGTCCATAATTTAGAAAAAAGAATTTCTTCTAAAAGTGTTCGCATAAGTGGCGGCTCGTAAGAATTTGTAACGCTGGAGCTGCAGCAACGAAAGTAAGAAAGA
>NW_017101167.1:47440-49654 GCF_001263275.1 Habropoda laboriosa
GTTGCAGCCCTTATACGTCAAAAAACCTCCACAAACCTGAGAGCTCAAAAGCCAAAGCGAAATCTCTACCATACATAGTTCATCCGAGAAACATTTTCACCAGTTCTATTAAAATACCGGATCGTATGAAGAACAAGAAGATTCTCCAGAAATTCCACAATCTCGAATTAAAGGTGACAAAAAAACAAAAAAAAAAAACAAAAAAAAAATAGCGTAAAAGGAACGCGACAAAAATTTACATCGAGGAGAAAAAGAGTGCGTACATTTCGAGGTAAAAAGGGAAATAATTGGGACACAAAGACAAAGGACGATTGGGAGAAGAAATGGTTGCACGTAAAGCGTGTAAACCGGCGAACAAGGACCATGAAAAATTTCTGTACCCGCGCTTGTTAGTATGCACACGCTTGCGACTACAAGCCGACTGCCGTAGCTGGCACATGGAGCCAGGGATAAAGAATGTTCGACTCTTCCGCCGCTTATGACTCACCGTTCGACTATCTGGTTCGTCTAACACAAACTGAGAGAGAAAACCAGACGGCCTGGTAAACGAGAAATGCGAGCTTTTCCACGTACTTATATGTGGAATTGGTTTAACCCTTTCGCGGCGGCGGAACCAGCCATCGGTACGCCACTAACGAACGGGTCGTCGTGCCATTAGTGCACACCATGCACATTAAGAGTGTCTCGCGTTTTTTCAAATCTTAGAGGATTTCGTTGGAACAGCAGAGGACTTAAGGGTGTATCGGATAAAGGGAATGTTGTTGAGGCCTTGTTCTGTATTTTAAAATAAATCTTCACTTTGAGTTGTCGGGGCGGGAGCCAATGCGACGCGCTTAGTGGATGCCGGATATAACCGGCGCTAGCCAGTGTGAAGCATTTAGTGGATGCCGGATATAACCGGCGCTAGTCGCGAAAGGGTTAAAGAACACACAGCTGAGAAGAAAAGCTTCTTCCTAGCCCCGCTAATTTTCGAGATATTCCAGGTCCCAACTTCGCTACTTTTTCCACCTCCTCAACACGAATCATCGCCGACAAAAAAAGTCCATATCGAAAGTTGTCCCATTTACCATCTCCCACGCAAGCCTCGTCACAATCAGAGCGCGCGTCTTCGATATATTCCCACATAAGAAGAATCAAGCCCTTCAGCCTGTCACAGGCAAACCTTGGAGGCTCGAGGAGAGGAGGACCGAGGACGGTCCAATTACCCTAGAACGTTTCTCAGCAAACAAGCACACTCCGCTTCCGTTTCCTCTGTTCCCACGGATCCTGTCTCGCGAAGACAAATAATAAGAAGGGAAAGGTTAGAGGGCGAGAGTGAGTGATGGCGTGAATGTAGTGTGTTTGTCGAATCGTCTGGAGATTTGGAAAACGAGCGGATCATAGAGAGAAACAGGGAGTAAAACAGTAGAACCGCGTTGTTATTGATATCAGAGAGTGCGTGATAATATTTGCGAGATATAATAAGAAACCGTTGATCAGCTTATCATTATCCCTTTTTACGTGTGTTTATAGTTATTATGAAATTATTGTTATAAAATATATTGCTATTGAACTTATTATCACGTGTTATACAACCACACTTATATACCTTTGAACGTGCGCTGCTCCTTTTTCCACGAACTCGATCAACGATACAAAACGAGCTCGTACACGGAACCGCGGAGGATAATCGTATGATCGAAGGATGTTCGAATTAGTTTTTAATTCGATCGTTGTTCGATTTGGAGTTACGCACGAGGAACCGTAGTTATGCTGCATTTTTTCCTCTTTTCAGTCGTTTGCTGTTTTAGAACGCTTACAGGGTCCAGGGAAAAATGATCGTAGTGACCAAGAGGAAAATTTGTAATATTTAACCGTTTGAGTGCCAAGGAGCGTGGTCGCGATCCTCATATTCGACATCGAAAAGTGTCACCGCATCGGGCCACGAAGTGTAAATTTTATTCTATTTTTTTTATAAAAAATTGCACATAAATCCTGCACATAATCAATTTTACCTTTGTTTCGTGTTATTTCCAAATAGTCGTATTCAGGAAAGTGTCCAAAACAAAATTTTTGTCATTTTTCGACATCAAATGAAAAAAGCGCGATCGCACCGCTTGGCACTTTTGGATTGGGAAACAACAAAGACCCGTGGCACTCAAACGGTTAAAAACAAACTCTTTTTTCTCTCTTGCTAGTCACATTTTACGAGCGAGGAATCATCTTTGGTAACTT
>NW_017101167.1:49753-63232 GCF_001263275.1 Habropoda laboriosa
TTTTGATCTTTAAAAAATAAACTTTAGGGACTCCTATACACCATCGAAAATTTAATACACTTCGTTTTTATCGTGGGTTTTTGAATGTTTTTAAGAAGAATGTTCTTAAAACGTCCGTTCATTAATTTTACAAAGATAAAGTTTTTATAATCTACATTTTGATCTAATTTGGCTTTAATCAAAAAGAGTATTATTTTCCTAGGAAAAAAATTCTTTTCTGATCGTTTTTCGCAGAAAAGAATATCTTTATTTTTATAGAAGTGAAGATTATATTGGCAACGATTGAAGGGTTAGTAACAGAAAATTTAAAAAATCTACTCGGTATGATGGAACTGTATCTATTGGAGAAATTGTGACACTGATGGTTCTTCCTCGAACCCAGGATTCTTTGACCCTTCATTTTTCTAGACTCTGTCCGTTTTTCCTCTTATTAGATTACAGTTCGACAGCTTTCCCTAAGCTCTAGGGAAATAGTTATAAATAATTAGCATATTAACCTAAGCATTTTTCAATTACACTTATCTTCCACGCACATACGCAAATTAGAAGTAGAGTGAATTAATTTATCTTAGCCACAATCAACGTGTAGGCCATTTTTCCGAAATTTTTTAGTGAACTGTAAAATCTTTGCTGAATGTTCCCGTAATTTTTGAATTTCTGAGCAATTTCAGAGATACGCAAGAGAAGTTTCTATGTTTGTCTATCGACAGTGCCCGCTCAACAGCCAGACGTGTAAATTAAATTGTCGAGGGACAGAAGAAAAAGGAATGCGAGGCACGTGAGTAATTCACGTGACATGGTTTCACATCTTTTAAACGGGCAATGAAATTCATTTCTTTTCGAATGTTTCACGAGTGAACACGGACACAAAAGTATACAAAAAGAATTACCAGTAATTTATTTCGGTAATGCAGCAATTTGCAAAGGTGTTTCGCAGGTTTTTACCGATCTTTTGCACCATAAAACGAAGCACACCTTGAAGTTCGATAAATCAGGATAAATATCAGAAAAATATCTCGAGAAAGCAATCGATCTTATCCGTGGAATAAATCTTTATTGCGAAATAATAACCGCCAAGTATGGTCGTTAATAATCACGATGTTAATGCGACCTTCGATCATGTTTAAAAAAAAAAAAATTGCTCTCTGTAAAGAATCTTGTAGAGTTTGAATTAAATTGTTCAATAATCGCAATAGAATTACAACTTGGAACGTTTTTACAATCCTTATTGATAACAAACGCGGTTATCTACGTTTTATAGCTTTCAGAAATAAGAATATTTGTCGAGATTCGGTAAATCATCTCTAATTAAATAAAAAATTAAACAGTACGTCATTGTTTGTACTGGAACATTTTTTATCAAAATTTCTGAAGAACATAGCCCTGAAAATTTGCTAGTGATATCGTCTCGCAATACGAGTTTTTAATAATTAATTCTAAAAAGATCAATTAAACCAATAATTATATCTAAGTTTACAATTTATGAGAAAAACGAACTATAACTACGGATTGTACGAATATAAATATGTCGCGAGAAATAACAAAGTTTAAGCAGTACAATTAGAAATAATGAACTTTTCATTTTTTTTTTTTTTCAATGTTTAAATTCATTTGGGGAACTAAAACGTCACGTACGAAACTTAAATATTTCAACAGGTTCAAAATTGGCATAATTAAAATATTAAAATAAACAAGCTCAACAATACCAAATTACTTACATCAATGTCTGCGTTCGATTGAAGTTAAATCAAAAGTTAATCGGGACACATCATTGACTCTTCGTTACTTTCAACACGTCAATAAATTACAATAAATCTCAATAGAAGCGAAGTGTCGGACAGATAAAGATTCTATTAACTGCTTAATTCCCTCATCTCCGAATACAATAAAAAATTCAATTCGGTGCGGTGGATAATTAATAAGGGTACAATATAACGTATTCTTCGCTTCAGTGTAACTCGATAAATAATCAATAAAGAAACATGTTGAAAATTATTCCTTGTAATAATCTTCGCAACTTAAAATATTTGCGATAACAGTACTGTATTGGTGATAATACGTGGTATTAGCATCAGAAACATGCGGAGTATTGTAAATTTGCTGTGGCGCCATCTTCCATGGGATTTAATTTGACAAATTTGTTCAGGTGTTCTTTCATGGAAGTTTCGAGCACATATTTTACTTGTCTCTTAAATGCAATATCTGTATCTTTCATTACACCTTTTCTCTCGCACGAACAATTTTACGAGAACGTAAAACAAGAAAAAAAAAAAAACACAATTTTTCATAATTTCCTTAACTGAAAACATAAATGTGTAAATGTATCTATAATGTTATCATAATCGAATAAGATTTCCAAATATGGCCCCACAGAGAGTGACGCCCCCAGCTTGCGCCTCATGGTAGATACAGCCCTGATTGGACGACCTAATATTCCCAAACTAAAGCACACCGTCGCAATTATGCGTCACAACGATTCGTTAAAAATGAATCTTCGAGGATCTCATGCTTCAAGCAACCCCGAATGAGTAGCCCGTGTCCAAGCGTATTAACAGGTGAGAACAATGCAAGTGCATGGAGACGAGCGTAGTAGGAAGTGGAGGCAAGTACAAGGTGAAATATTCAATGCAAATTACAGTCGCCGTAGGAGAACGAACGTGGATGTCGAAAGTCGATGGGCGGTTCTCAGCACTTGACCTTTCTGCCCCCACCTTAAAGGCTTTCATCTCGAGAGAATGATCTTGATTACGTTCGGCCCACTCTATACCCGGTGGTGTCTCTGGTAGCGCGAGAGATTGGGAAGCCCCCCGCTGCTCGCTCGCGTTCGATAGGGGCAACAATAGGGGGGGGAGACGACAGCGTCTGTGAGAAACAACTATAGTTCACCCGCCGTTGATGGTTCGTTCGACAACGGTGGCCCAGGTATATTTACCTTTCGTGCACTTTGTTTCCCGATATGACGTAACGACCGTGTTCGCACGTTCACCTTTTGTGGTTTTCAAATGGCGGTGTATTATCGTACACTGACTTCCCCGCTGCTTTATTCTTCCTACTACTCCCGATAAGGCTCATATGATTCACTGCCTAGCTTTTGTTCAGGCCTTTTCTTTTTCTTCTGTGCAGAAGAATGCTGGCTGGGTCATGAGGCGTTATAAGTCGATGTCAATAGCGTATTGAAAGAGTATTGTGACGTGAAATGAAAGGAAAAGGCTAACGCTTTTTTTGTTAGTTTCTATTTCTCTTTTTTCTTTTGGTTTTTGGGGGTAAGTTTGGGTGTATTTCATTTCGTTTGGGAATAGAAGCTTCTTGTGATACCGTTAAATTTGGGATATGCTTGAATGTAATTAATTTGTATAGAATTGTTAGACAAAAGGAAAATGCTCTTTGTATAAAGGAAGTGTATGTATACAGGGTGTCCTAGTTTTTTTCGGATTGAAATTTGTCAGGATGTTCTATGGGTATAAGTAAGAGAAAAACGTTGTATAAAGATAGGTCGTTTGAAGCTTTGTTCAGGAATTATAACGGAAATACGAAAAACAAGGAAATGATAAGGAACTTGCGATTACTATGATAGAAAACAAAAATGGCACTGGTGAAAGTTACGTTCGACACTTTCAACGACCTCAGATCGTAAACACAGCTTGCATAAAATATATCTGCATAAATATCTACTGCTGTTTTCTATCGTAATAACTGCACACCCGTTACCCTTCCTATTTCCTATTACTGTTATAACTTTTTGATAAAGCTTCAAACGACCTATGTTTATATAACATTTTTCTCTTATTTATACCCACAGAACGTACTGACAAAGTTTGATCCGAAAAAACAGGGACACCCTATATATCGTTAATCTGTGAAATGTACATTAAACTTTCGTTAATAGGAATCACACTGCGTCAGTTTCGCAAACACGTAGTGAAGTATCTTACGTAAGTTGCGCTGTTTTGCATTTATCCCCAAAAAGTGAAATACGAATTGAATTAAATGCAACATCGTACATTATTAAAAATATTCTACATTTGTCAATGTAAAACACTCTCTACGTATTAAAGTTTTATTTAATACAAACGCTATTGCAACCAGCGAAATTGTACAAATATACGCAGGAAAATGATCAAACATCCTCCAAAATAACTAGTCAAATATGAACCAACTTAAAACAAATCGCTGAACGTAATTTCGTTCCCAAAAAGTTTGTCTGTGCAAGTTCTTCGAAAACTCTTATTAACATCCCCTCCTGCGTTTACTTTCTTCTTTGCAAAACTAGCCTCGTTCCCGATTCATTATTAACAACGATTAATCCAATACCGATATCACCAAAAAACTAACTTGAAATACTTTCTTATTCTCCGAGACTTTCTTCCACCTTCTGCACGTCGTGAATTTCTAAACGAGCACCTCTCCTCCATCGTCGTTTTCCGCAAACTTCCTTCCTCCTTATTCAAAATAAATGAATTCCGAAAACCGATTACGACGAAAGAGGGAACGGTAAATTAATAAGCTCGGTCTTAATAAAAAAAAAAGAAAGAAAGAAAAACGGAGGAAAAATTTGTCTCTTATATCGTCGTTTGTTACAGAAAAAAAAAAAGAACAAAACTTCGTTCCGTGGAAGGTTATGCGAATGTCCATCGGAATAGCGTGCTGTCTTTTCCAAGACGAATCGATTTTCGTTGGCTGTTACCCCTCCCTCGTCGTCTCGCGTGTGGTTCAAGCGAATCTTCCCGATTATCCCTTATTACCCTTCTGCATATTCCTGCACGCTGAATTTCCACAAATTCATCGCTGGTAGACCACTCCTCCTCAATTTTTCTCATTACACAAAATTCCGCCAGATCACGGCTCTATTCGAGATTAGCAGGGCCGTATCTATACTTTTTGAGGTTATAGGCGCAACATCGTTACCTAACCTCAAAAGAACAAGTCTTACGTAAATTTGGTGGTTTCGTTTTCAGCGATCTCTTGTTTTTAGGTTATGAATTTAATACTTAATCCTTGTGTAGGCGGCAACTGAGTACTCATTTCTGTATTTTCCTTTGATAATTTTTGATTTTCTTGTGAAAGTATCGTAAAATCGCTCCGGATCCCCACTTTCTGGACGTTCTTACATCGATATGCGTTTTCGAAATAAAAATTTATACAAAGAATTTTAAATATTAACCCTTTGCGGTCCAAATAGTTCAGTTAGTCCGCACTCATTTGGTCACACTCGGGCAGTACCATAGAGTTTCCCTTTATTTCCATATTTCAGCGTAATATTAGTTATAAAATACTAAATTTCAGTATGATATTAATGATAATATTAATCATTATATGATATCCGAAAGCAAAAATTCTTACGTCGAATCCGACCCGACATAGGACCGCAAAGGGTTCAAGCTCGAAACAGCCGTGAACTTTTTGATTGCCTGCACAAGGGTTGAAAATGAGTATTTCGTTTTGCAACTATTACTAGGCTGTTTTTTATATCGTTGTTTGCGAGGAGAAAGGTTTTAAAGGCTAACGCGCCTTATGGTAAATACGGCCCTGATTCGTAGCTATGAAAGCTTCTTAACATACACTATCGTTCGTAAGTATTAGGACACCCGTTACGTTCGTACAATTTAAATTACATTTCTTCGCCAAAGATCGTATCGTGTAGCCAACCTCAATACTTATAACTATTATATAATAACACCTTAAACTCATTAGTAGAACAACCGAGTTCATTACCGAGTTTTAGCATTGTACATGAAGTTAATTTGAAACTTATCTCATTTTAATATTTCCAAATACTGCCAGAGTTCTCTACTTTTAGAATACCACAGTTGCAGGGAGAATACGATTTCTGATAGCACTTACCTAGAAAATTGGGGAAGGAAGTGCAGGGAAAAGAGGCGAAATTTAATTAGTATCTTTTTTTTTCTCGATTCTAGAGTATGAATTATCTCTAAGCTAGGTATACCTATCAGTAGAAATATTATACTACAAAATTCCAAACTGAATAATTGCTTTTTATCTCGATAATTTTGCAATGACTGTTCAGATTTATAGTCATACTTTCTCAGAAATTTATTAAATACTAAAAAATGCGTGCTTCTAAGTTTGCAATGGCGGAAAGAATGAATTTTATTCAACGTTGCGTAAAATATAACGAAGTTGCAATAATTGTGCTTTAAAGTGAACGTTCGATAAAATAAACAATTTGTAATAAAAAAAGATATTTAACATTTTCAAATTGTGCATTGGTATTTTCTCCAAATTTCGTAGAATATAATGCAAAAGTCTGATCCACTGTAGCTTGATATTTCTGAGATTGGTTAATTAATTGAAAGGAGGGAGAATTATTTTTATAACGGTGCAAAATTTAAATAAGATAAATGTAATTTTATATCGTTGCCGCCTGAACTGTAATTTTTAATTCGCAGACATGCGACTAGTAAACAACCTCGTTACACGGAAATACATTATAATAAAATTAGAAACCACGACAGAGCTAGCTCGCAAATACATCTCGTACGCTAAAATTAAACGGTGTATCAAAGACGAAACAACAACAGCGAATAGTTGACTGCTCGAAGTTAAATACACAATTCGATTACACCATTTCACTACTTAAAGCGACCAATTTCAATGTTTAAATACCGTTTCGGTTCTTTTGTAAATCAACGTTCAAGTTCGTGAAAGAAAGTCGCAACCGAATGAATTTATACACCTTTGTACACCTAACACCGGGCCTGGCAAATAAATCTGACTATTTTCTAAATAAAGAAACCCAGTTGTTGTAATTTATATCTTATTTTCTATTTTTCACAGTCAAACGACCGGTTACGAAATAAAGATCACATTTTCCCGAAGGAAATACAGGTGATTGTCAGTTTAATACAGGAAACAGCGCAGAAAATAGCTTTTAGATTATAATTAAAAAGAAAAAAATGTGTTGTCATCGAGTTTCTTACTCTTATTTTACTTTCTTCTTCATACACATCTATGTATGTCAATCTGCGTGTGTTGTATTTTCATTCTAAATTGTAGTGATAATTATTTTTACATACTTGTTACAAACATTATTGCTTAAAAGGAAGATACGTCTGATAAATAAAAGGCAACTCCCGAGTAACCACACGAATGTATTAAGTAGTAAGAATTAACATTTTCTAATTTTTATATATCTACAATCTCGTATTAATTATTTTCGAAAACGTCGATACCGAACTACATCTGTAGTATTAATCATTTCTCCAATAAAAAAAAAATTACATATCAAATTTAAAAACCGGTCATTTGACCAACTATGGTACGGTTAGTGTTAAAGTTTAGATTTAGATTTAAAATTTAGTGTTAAAATTTATTAATTTGCCATTTAGAAATGTGAAAGAAAGTATGTAATGGAACAAAAATAAAATACAATTTCATTATTATATTATCATCGTTTTTTTTTTTATTATACAATATTTTTCGCCTAAGTTACAGCCGACCTAAAACCGAGAGATCTTTTTCCCGGACCCTGTACTATCGTTTCTAATCATCGAAAGCGGCCGTCATCTACGCAACACGAAGGCTCCTAATTATACAATAGCGCATTTAGTCAATGGCATTCGCCGCGTTCGTTCTTTTTATTCGAGCGTGCAAATGCACATGCAACGGAACAAAAAGACCTCGCCTTCTGTGCACGAACAGTGTCTCGGACGTTCTTCTAACAAGTAACAGATTGTAAGTGAATCGATTAGAGCTCGTCGAATTATCAGTCAGCAATTTGCACGTACCAATATTGTTCTTCTTCAAGATCGAACAGAGTACTTATGTTTTAGACGCGTGGAAACGTTCACAATTATTTCTCTTATCCTTTTTCCAACGTATAACTCGTTTTCTACTTCTACCAAAGTAAAACGGAGTGAAACCATTGTGTCTCGAGTGTATTCGAACGTGAAAGAAGAAAAAGGAGGAAAGTGTTTACCTTTGGTTCACTTGGACTTTGGTTTTTGCGATTTTGCGGCAATTACGCCGTTTGATATGAAAGAGAAACGTGTGCAAGACGGGTATTAAGATAAAGAGAAAAGGAGAATAAAATATGGAAGATTATCGAGCTCGAAAGAGATGAAAGGAAACGCGGAACATGAGTGAAAATTGTATCAAGAGAGGTTTTCGTAATTTATGAAAATTTTGAAATTTAAACATCATTGTAATACGTTACTTAATATTTTAATGTTCAACAACGTTTTGCAGATTTCTGTAATTTAACGTCAAATAGTTATTGCTCAAATATATCGTAGATGATTTAGGATAAATACTTTCTCAGGACAAGTAGTTTCAAAGATGAAAGTTGAACGAAAAGAATTGTTAAACTATATGAAACATACTTTGTTTCGTTGCACAAAATGCCTTTTCTGTTATACACATAATTTTTGACAATTTTTTTTAATGCTACGAAAGGAATAACGTTCTCAAAATCGGTGCTCCAGCGCGTAAACTATTCAAGTTCTTCAGGATGTAATAACAGAGTGAACTTGAAAATGCATCCCACGACCACGTTCAATGCTGTTTATTTTCCCAGCTTCCATTGCAAAATATGCAAATTCTACCGCGGTAATACGTCTCTTGAAAACGATTTTAATTACTTTTTTCCCTGCATTCACTCCACCTTTCGACATTTAAAAACAATTTCACCACACGTCGTTCGTTCAGTGCTGTTTATTTTTCAACCTTCCAAAATATGCGAATTAAAATTACTCCAATTACACTTTCCCCCACATTTCTCCACATTTAAAAATAATTTCACCACACGTCGTCAAATCGCAAAATTTCCCTGTACACTCAGAAATGAAGTCAAGATTATCTAAAAAGTATGCCTAGTAGCTGAAAGCAACCTACGCACCTTCGTATGTAAAAAAAGAAGTGATATTAAAATAAAGAAAAAATCGAAAGTTCCCATAGGCACATATGAGACTCTATATTAATTAAACCGACCTGGAAAAAGAGTGGCTGCGTGGCTCTTTATTAACAACCCATACACGTCTTGCTTATCGTCCGGCAAAAGAAGATAGGTGTACGCCTATAATCTTGTGCTTCAACTCCATTAGTATACATGACACTTCAAACGAGGAAAAGTGTCCTTCAAAGAACCGTGTACCAAGACCTTCCCTTATTATTAGAAATTCTATCGATTCGCCACGGTTCACAGGTTGTTTAATTTCCCGTTAGCAGGGTCTTTGTACACACGTCAAGTGTGTTTTTTAAGCGAAGCCCCGTTCGGAAATTTAGGACGCTCCGGCTAAGTATGTACTCTCAAGATCGCTGATCGCTTCTATAGGACGAGGTCGAACATCGCTGATAAGAAATTGTATCACGAAGTACGTGAAAACCTATCGTGAATCGTTCGACTTTGACGAATTATGTAATTGATCTCGAATTGTATTCCAACGCACTGTTAATCGAGGGAAAATCAATTTTCTTGGTAATTAGTTTAATGGTCGTAAAAATTTTGTGGAAATATATTGATTTATTGAAGAAATTGTGTGAAATATTTATAAACTTGTGATTTGGATAATTAACCCTTTCTCTGCTGTTGGCGCCTACAGGCGTTCTAAATATTTCCTCGCACAGTGCTACATATTCGCGACTTTTGACACACTTTTACCTTAATTTTTGCCCTTTGCGAATTTTCACCTCGTAAATTTCTTAATTTTTGATATATTTACAAAATTGTTAAATGCCGAAACAGAAGATTTTGCGGCCACGTTTGAACATCTACCGTCTGCCACGCACGTTACGTTCTAAAACCTGCCAAAGGGTTAATTATGTATCGTTCGTTTAATAAGTGTATTAATGAAAGAAAAAAAAATTTCCCAGCCTTGGGAAGGATAAAAATTACGCTTCTGTTCGTTTCTTTGTAGACTACTATTAGCAACTAAAAGTATCTAAATTTGTTACATTTGTGATTTCGATATTCCTCGATGAAAATTAATCAATTACGTATCCTTCAATTAATAAGTGTATTAATAAAAGAAAAAAAAATTTTCCACCCTTGAGAAAGATAAAAATTGCGTTTCTGTTCTTTTCTTTGTGAACTGCCATTAGCAGATAACTAAAAGTGTCTTAATTTCTTACACAATCTTCCACCATTTGAAAAATGTGTCAGTGGGTTAACTATGAAGCTCAAAAATAGTGATAACTTAACGTTCCGATTCTCGGTTCTGATATACACTATCGTCGATTCTTGGAAAGTCTTGTAGACAGTTCCTAAATGTTCCTAGAAAAGTAAGAAATGAGTTGAAGGCAACTGCGGAATATGAATATTCCAACAGAGTCAAATCTTTATTCCATTTATTGTCAAGTGTGCGCAGGACATCTACATATGCAAAGGATAGGCGTGGAAAAAGCGACAAATGAATAAAAATAGTCATCTTACATTTAACTATTTCATTTTTATAAAAATAATTTAACAGTTTCTTTTTTACCCAAACTGACCAATTTATCTCGCTAAATTTAATTAAACGAACCAATGAATAAACAATGTCAAATATTGATTTAAGGTGCGTATTTCTCATCGATATTACCTTGAATACTTTGTTAAATAAAACATCGACCGCGCTGATAAATATTCAACGCAGCACTCCACGTGGAAAAAAATGTATAAATATCTATTAAGAAACCACGATGCGCTTCTACAAGCCGTGTCTTAATCGCTAGTAGAAGGATTGAAAAATAACGATAGTAAGAATTTTTAAACATTTTACGATCCATTATCTCTGTACGCAATGATCAGAAAATTGCTAAAATAACTGATCCTACCTTTGCGATATAACAAACATAACTGATTAAAATAACGCAAAGATAAATATCTACTTTAAAAAAGATTGTCATTCATACGCTATTTAAATAAATTACGTGTTTCTTTATTTCTAAAAAGCTGGAAAGAGGTTAGATAGTGTATCAAGAATTATATTGCTTGTTAAAACACACTAATGCAAATACGATGCAAATATTAAATTAAAGATTGATTTTCATTTATTTAATTCAAATTTAGAAATAACAAACAAGGACAACAAAAATGTATACCAAAAAGGAAAACGTATTGTATTGTACAATTTAGTTAAAAAAAAAAATACAATTGTATGTGAATATACACTACTTGCAAAAAAAAGTTGCAACACCTAACAATTAGGGTTGCACAAATCTGAAAATCACGTATATTTTTGGGGTACTTTGAGGAAAAAATGGTCCTTTTTAACCAAATTTTATCATTTTCCCCTTTCAATACCACAAACGATATATGTAAACTTTAGATTTGTGCGATTTCATTTTTAAGGTGTTGCAATTTTTCTTTACAAGCAGTGTATATATCTAAAAACAATAATATAAAAATACAAATCAGTTGCTATCTGCCTCCAATTACTTCATTACAGAGAAAGACGTTAAAACGGACAGGGCAAGTGAGAAAAAGGGTATAAATAACGTATTCTATTTCTACGATAATTTGCATATTGAAAATTGTTCTCTCTATCAATTATCTGTCTAACCTTCTCGCCTATCGGTCCGCCGATGTATAATTTCGCGATAAAGGATAGGAAGGTATGTGATATTCCATTGGCTCTGAAACGCATACAACTGTATCCACGCGTGAAGCCTTTCAATGCCTTTTTGCATACATCCTCCGGCAGTGCCAGATTAGGCATATTACGATAGAGATAGGTGAACGGTAGGCGTATCAGAGTCATTTGCATAATAACGACGCAGCTGCTTCGGGCGAGAGTCCGCAAACTATGGTCGTTATGACTTGATCGAATGATAAGGCGAGCACTATCAAAATTTACCAGTCTAATGCTTAATGGACATGTCGATTCGGAATGATTCTCAGGCACGAATGAACGTCGACAATCTCGGATTGTTAGAGCGAATCGTCAAACTCCGCTAATGCAAAGGCATTATCTTTTAAAGTACCCGATAAATTTATACGTCCCGGGCAATACACGCCGCTGTTCCTAAGTACTAGGACACCCGTTATGCTCGTATAGGGAATATTATGTGATAAATTATAGTTCCTCGCCTGATTTAGTGCCACATATGTATGAGGAAAAATATCGTTATATTGTGAGATTTCAGGCTGATTATTTTTCTTCTTTGGATCGTAATGATTTTCATATTAATCATTTATAATATTTATTACAACAATTTAGTACCATATATCGGCAAGGATGTGTGTACACGTTATATCATGAGATTTCAGGCTGAATATTTTTTTCTGGATCCTAATAATAATTTTAATGTTAATCATTTATAATATTTATTACCGTAATTTAGTATCATATATCGGCAAAGATGTGTGTACTCGTTATGTGACGAGGTTTCAGACTGAATACTTTTTTACTGTATATAATTTTAATATTAATTATTACCACGATTTAATACCATATATCGGTAAAAATGTATGTCATATTGCCAGATTTCAGGCTGAATTTTATTTTTTTTTTTGGATCGTATCAATTTCAATATTAATGGTGTATAATTAATACCACATATCAGAATTGATGTACGTTATATGATGAGATTTTGGGCGGAATAATTTTTTTAAATCTTAATAAATTATAATTTTTCTTCTCAGTCGGTAAGTGTCCTAATACTTGTGAACGGGAGGGTGTTCACCTGGGGGGTTGCTACAGTTTTTTAGGCACTCATCTTAATTCACCAACATGTACTATAATTTGTCCCTAAGTTGTTCAACGAAAATTAACTAAAGATATTATAAGTTTACATTTACGATATTACGGTACATTACGATAATTCGTTACAAAACTACCATTTCATTTCAAGAACATTGTACTTTTTTTTAGAAACGTTTCATAGAAGGATTACTCTCTATAATATCAATAAAAAACATACTCTACGAGAAAAGGAAAAACAAGAAGAAAAAACAAACAAGATTTCAACTAAAGTTAATATGCAGAATGTACCTGATTTGATGTTGCAGCAATACTTGTCTGCATATTCTACAAAGAACAGTACAAAAAATGAATCAATTAGAACTTCCCAAGAAACTGTTCGTTAATTCATATTAAAGGAAAGTAGATAAAGTGCCGTCAAACGAGTCATTAATTTCAAAACGCTGCAATTCCTTCGGAATGAAATTTGGCGATCTATATAGGACACTGGAAAGAAACGTCGAACAGACGAAGTACTTTTACTTAATTAGAATAAATCTTTGTCCCAATTTCGAGTGCACCAAAAAATTGCAATTAATGCTGGAACAATTTTACGATTTAGAAATCTCGTCCAAATCATTCGACCTATTGCAACATCACCTAGATTTAATTATATAAATCCACACAAAAATCTATAATACCAGATGTACAAAAAAACAATTCGTAACAGTTAGGTAAACGTTATTTAAGATATGCACAAATAAACAGATAGAAGTAAACATTGTTTAGTTATATTATTTATATTTGATCATAAGTAATAAAATATATATTACATTTAGATTATAATATATTTTTATTAAAT